>NW_020174917.1:2911118-3038618 GCF_003031525.2 Neophocaena asiaeorientalis asiaeorientalis | reverse complement strand
TAAAAGAAACCTCACTATAACCTTGACTAGTCATTAAGTATAAAGCCTTGATTAAGGCAAAATTAAATGGTACACATAATATTTCAGACATTATGATAAACAGTAATATTATAACAAATATTATAACTATAATATTAGGTGATAAACAGATATCATAATAAATTCAATATTATTTCATATACACGTACACCAAATCTGTATTAAGTTCTTACTGTATGCTGTGTCCTCTTCTAGTTACACCTCTAGGAAAATCAGCAAGAGCAAAAACGGATGAGGTCACTCCCTCGTGGAATTTTTTCTTTATTTGGGAAAGGCATACAATAGACCATTACTTAAATAAACACAAAAATATCAAGTAATGGCAAGTACTTTGATGAAAGATAGATACTGCATTACAGTGAGTTTTACATGAAGCATACTCAGAAGAGGTGATGTTATGGGCTGAATTGTGTTCTCCAAAAAGATATGTTGAAGCTCTAACCCCTGCATCATGTGGTCTTTTTGAAAAGAGGGTCTTTGAAGATGTAAACAAGCTAAGATGAGATCATTAGGGTCCTAATCCAATATGACTAATATCCTTATAACAAAAGGAAAATTTACCCAGAGACAAAGAGGGAGAATGCCATGTGGAGACAGAAGCCATTATAGTGATGCATCTACAAAGTGCAGAATAGGTTCTCCTGTCCATCACCAGAAGCTGGAAGAGAGGCAGGGGACAGAGTCTTTCTCATAACCCTCAAAAGGAACCAATTCTTGCCAGCACCTTGATTTTGGACTTCTAGAATCCAGAACTGTGAAACAATAAATTGCTGTTATTTTAAGCCACCCAGTTTGTGGTACTTTATTACAGTAGCTTACAGGGAACTAATACACTTGATATCTAAGTTGAGACCTGAATTATGGCATAAATCAACTGTATGAAGAATAAGGGAAGATAATTTGGAGTAGAAGTGTTACATATTGGAAAGACAGAAGTGCAAACAATCCCTCTTATGCATAAGAAGCAGAAAGAAGGTGTGTACAGCTGTAACATAAAAATATAAAGCAGAGAGTATGTTGTAGGAAGTGATATGGAATAAATAGGAGGAAAACAAATCATGTTTTCCAATTAAGGAGTTCAGATTTTATTATAAGTAAATGAAAAAGTTATTTGAAGATTTTAATAATAATTAAATATAATCAGAAAGGAAATTTGTATTTCAAAAAGAATTTCTCCATTTTGTAGAATGGATAGTGGGGAGAGGGGGTGGACAAGATGGAAACATGCAGAGCAGTTAGGGATACAGTCCAATGATCCAGGGGCTTAAACTGTAAATTTGGGTGATTTTTGTTAGGCTGATAATTGCTGAATATCGAGAAGAGTAAAAGATTTGTGGTATGTTGGTAGAATCACTGGTGGAGAGTGTGTGTGGAATGAAAAGATAAAGAATCAAAGCTAACTCGTAGGTTGTTGGCTTGAGATCCTGGGTTGTTGATATCATTTCCTGATATCAGGGAAATCAGAAGGGAACAGTTAGTTACAGGTAACACGAATTCAATCATGACATTCCAGCTCCATTAGTTATACATTTTAAAATGTTAAATTTACTGTTTAGATATATGGGTTTTGAATTCAGAAGAGATGTTGGGTCTGAAGATATGCATTTTGGAGTAATCAACATAAAGTGGGGGACTTCCCTGGTGGCGCAGTGGTTAAGAATACACCTGCCAATGCAGGAGACACGGGTTTGATCCCTGGTCCAGGAAGATCCCACATGCCGCGGAGCAACCAAGCCCGTGCACCACAACTACTGAGCCTGCGCTCTAGAGCCCACGAGACACAACTACTGAGCCTGCGTGTCACAGCTGCTGAAGCCCATGTGCCTAGAGCCCATGCTCCACAACAAGAGAAACCACTGCAATGAGAAGCCTGCACACTGCAACGAAGAGTAGCCCCCGCGCACCGCAACTAGAGAAAGCCTGCACACAGCGACGAAGACCCAATGCAGCCAAAAATAAATAAATTAAATAAATTTAAAAAAACAAAAAACAAAACTAAAGTTGGTATTTAAGGCTGCAAACCTGGATATAAGATAACCTTCATTAGGGGGATATATTCCCATGAATGACCCCAGAGGCTGCAATTTTTCAAGACTGGGTAGGATATAGAACACACAAGGATATTGATAAAGAATCAACAAAGTAGAAGTGGAAGAAAATTCCAGATTTGATGCAGAAATGTGGAACAGAAAATGCAAACCAGGTCACAGGAAAGGATTACTCTAGAGACAAAGTTCTAGCATGAAAGAATGGGTAGGAGTTAGCTACTGAAATGAATTAAAGACAGTTTCAGGCAGAAGGATAAGCATGTCCAAATTCCTGAGGGAAAAGGAGTACATAATACATAAGAATAAGGACAAGGATATAATCAGGCAGCAGATCAATTTTGCTTAGTAAAATTCACATTATGCATATTGGATTTCATCCTAGTGGGCATGGGATGACTTCAAATTGTTTAGGTGAGGAGACTATACCACATTAAAATATCATTTAATGTGTGGAGTAAAGAATAGCTTTGAGGGCATTAGTAAGCCCCTACCATGTGTCATTTATGTTTCTTTGGTCATTAGCTTAATAATAAACACCTCAACTGTGAACCACAATGAAAATCACCATATGGTTCAGTTACCTGGAGCAGTCTTGGTTTACCCTTTGTTTTGACATGATTATTAAATGTAAATCTTTTCATCCTCAAAAAGTTCCGGGTCAGTGATAATGCTACTATGTATTCAACAATTGCTGGGGAGGGACAGGTCTTAATTTAGAGCATTCGCTGATTTTCATGGTGAAAATACTGCTATCATGGTGACCAATTTCAAGATGTTTTTAACATCTGGCTCACAAATTTTTTTTTTAACAATCAGCTCATCCAAGCCAATAAAAGCCAGTTCCAGAGCAACACTGGTTCTGTTTTTGATAACTTACTATTTATTATTAGTAGTCTTTCACTTTCAAATTAGTGTCAGTTTTGACTATAAATCAGTTACCTTGCCTAAAATGGAAGGGTGTTATGGGAAATAAATCAGTATTAATATATTAAGTGAATGTTAACTTGTGTCATGATTTGTAAATGGAATCAAATTATATTACACAAAGAAATGAAGTATGGGATAAAGTATTCAATGTAAATGATCCTCCTAGAATAAAAAATTTAATTTATTAGCTCAATTTTATAGTTGGTATATAGTTCTTTATTAGATAATGACTTATGTAGATCCCATCATAATCATAAATGTTATTTTTGAAGACATTTTCTACTTATATTAAAGCATTTATATATAATCTTTATAAACATCCCCTAAAGTTTACTTTGGAATATTTTAAAACAAATATAAAATCTTTGTTTATGAATTTTTGTTGACAAATCAAATGGCTTATATCATTTGATATAATTACTAATGAACTGCTTAGTAAACCTTGAAACAATAGAAATGCCTCCTGTCAGATTATTATAATAGGAGTTTTAGTTAGAGGCCAACAACTCCTTTAAGTACTAGGGAACTGAAAAAATATAATACATGATTTATAATTACAATTATTAAGAAAAATAATTCAACATGTATGAAATAGGCTGCAACATCACCAAGTAACATTAGATAATTGACCTAAGTGAATAAGTTATCTTTCACATAATACAATTCCTTATGTGTCAAGTACCCCTTTGGTCTGATATACATTTTGAAAACATATTTTTATGAATTTTCAATGTTAAAAAATATAAAATGTCAGTAGTACTGGCTAACCAGGCGCAATTCATAAAACTCTGTTTTAATCATGATATTTGTCAAATAAAAATGCAAATTAGGACTAATTTAGAAAAAAACATGATAATGGTTTTCAAAATTCTAAAACAATTCATACGTAGATATAATAGCAAATTGTGTTAGAGATGTTTATTTGAAAATCTTTTCTGAGAAAAATCAGAAAAAAGCCTAAAACTTCTGTTGTGCATGTAGCACCCATCATTTTCTGCAGTTCATCCAGGATCTGAGTTATAAATGGTTCTTGCAAATGTCAGGCAGGATTTTCCATATTAAGGAGAATGTTCAAGGGTATCCTATGGGGGAAGGAGAATTTGGTTTTAGTGAGTCAATCTCTCTTTCTGTTTGGTGTACTCTAGCTTTTCTGTTCTGAGTCTTAATGGTTATTGCTGGAAATGGTCTCACTTGGCACATTTCACTGAGATGGATCACTATTTTCTCACAGAAAAAGTTTTGTAACTGACAAATTATATAACTCATTGCAACATTTTCCTCATCTCAAAACCACAATCTGGATACAGTCTCTGTGTTGTTGTTGTTTTTTCATATAATTTTGTCTTGATTTAAGTAAATATAAGATGCAACAAAATTGTCACAGAGAAAAATGTCTATTTACACATCTAGAGAAAATACCCATACACCATTAAGTAGCACATTAAAAGATAGTCAAAAAATTCATGACTTCACTAATGTTAACAACAGTTTCATTGTTAAAAACTTCCTCATTATAAAAAAAAAAAAATAGGTGTTGGATATCTATAGTGTATCATCTTGAGTTGTTTTCTAAAATAGATGGCAATGTGACTCAATACTTACAATCAAGGAGTTTATAATCTTATAGGGAACAAGACTTTAAAAAAGAATGTTAAAAGCCCATTTGGAAATAATGTCTTCCATATAGAAAGTAGTTCAGAAGAGTTGCCCCGTGTAGTGTAAACTCTGACAGTTGGTTTCTCCTTTTTTGTAATTCAAGTGCCTGACTTAAGCTTTGATTGCCGAGACATCTACTTCAAAGAAGGGTGGCTATCCCAAGTAAACACATTGCCAGCCACAGGAATAGATACAGAGCCAGACTGCCCCCTACCCTCATGCTCCTTGTATAACTGACCCTTAGGGCTGCTACTTGCTTCTTTTATTTTCCTCTTCTCTCCTTTAAATTCCCTCTATTATGTTTTAAATTCACCAAATAATCAGTCCTAGAAACCCTACACCCCATCCTTGACCCCCATAAAAGCAGAACCCCAGGCCTTCACTACCCACCCTCAACACTTGAGCTTACTGTGTTGCCCCAGGTGTGTCATGTAATTTCCAGGACTTATAAATAGTAAACCTTCCCCCCACACCCAAAGTTTCCTGATGGTTCATAGTAAGAACCACATGGGCTGGTCCAGCCACATCATTCGTTACAGATAGGCTGAGACAGACACACAACAACCCCTAAGATAAAGGAGAAAAAAAAGAAAAAGAAAAAGTAGTTTATGTCTCCAAAAAAGTAATTGAGGTTACATCTTTCCAACTATTGCAAAATGTATACTTTGAGTAATGGAATCATTTGCATTTTTTAAATTCTCTATTCTTTGTTGATGAAACAGACTCAGTCTGGGAGTGTTTCATTGGGAGAATTCTCTTAGCAGTAGTAAAAAAAAAAAAAAAGACATTTGCCTTCCTTTACCTGCCACCCCTCTCTCCCTGTTTCCTGCCTACAAAACCCCAATTCCACCCATTTCCTGCCTTCACTGAGGCAGATTTACAGCAACTCCACATATAGTTACCACTAGTTAAAGAGGCCCCCCTTTCATATATCTCAAATTATCAATATTTCCTCACAGGTACCAGTTAAATTGAGCCATTGGTAACACTCAAAAAAATCCTAACCTCATAGCACATATTAGTTCTAGATAACTAATTGCTGTGCAACTCTCATACTGTGTATTTTGAGAATCAGGTGTTACTTCTTTTTATCTTTCCATCTTTTATTTGGAGAGCTCTGAAATCTGCAGACAT
Organism: Neophocaena asiaeorientalis asiaeorientalis; assembly: GCF_003031525.2. Lineage (NCBI taxonomy): Eukaryota > Metazoa > Chordata > Mammalia > Artiodactyla > Phocoenidae > Neophocaena > Neophocaena asiaeorientalis. The sequence goes on along the minus strand of NW_020174917.1, from coordinate 3,032,814 downwards.
TGGCTTGCTTTTTTGGTGAAGCAGCAACCTTTATCATACTAAATGCTCCTTCCATTTACAGAAACAAATGAACAACTGATATGTCATCTAATTCTTCTTCATAATTTTATTTCAAATGATATGTTTTAACATTTTATTAAAATATAATTTTATTATATAAGGATATATGATATAGAAACATTCAAACCATTTATATGGATTTTATGGAAAGGAGGTACAATAAATTCAGGTGATCATCTCAATAAATTTCTCCTCAATATTATGTATAATCTTATATAAGACCCATGTAAGTTTTTTGTCTAGGGTGGTTTTTGAAAACCTAGCTATTCTAATGGCATTATGTTTCAAAGCATGTTTCAATGGTGAAGATTTGACAAATATCACTATTGCCATTATTCATTCAACCAGACTCTAAGTGATCATAACCTAATATGAAAGGAGAAATTTTTCTAGACAACAAAGACATAGAGGATGGAAGTAAGATATATAAGTAGCTCTGATATCATCAGACAGGTTTTAGCTTGCCAGTTATTCAACTGAATTGCTATATGTGCTTGTGCAATGAATAAAACCTACTATTTGGCGTGTTCCTTTCTTTACAGGCTGAAGAAATATCTTATCAGTAAAGTACAAGAATTTTAGTCCATAGATTTTATGACATCTTTACAAGTATCAGGAACATTTTTTTTCCAATTTATTATTTCCCATTCATTAGCTGTATCCAGCTGTGTTTTGAGTTGGCAAGAAATTGAACCCCGGACTCTTGAAATGTTATACATTGCTTTTATCCACACAAGATTAAAGCCATTGTTGATGTTTTATTTCTCTTGTTCCCAAAGTGCTGTTGTTAAACATGTGTGCTGTTCTTTGCTTCAAAGTTTTGCATGTTCTCAAACGGAAAGACTTATTCTTGAGATTATTGATCAGCAGTTCAAGTCATTCAGTGTTTAGTACAAGTCAGGGATGAGAGACATAGTAAAACAGATAAACTGACTAAGAGAAAAACAAGAAGGGAAGGTAGGAGAGAGAGAGAAGAGATACAGAAGTGTTCAACTGTAGTGGTTAAGAAATAGGTCATCAGATTCAGAAAGAATTAGCTTAGAATTTTTACCATGGAATTTTTAGATTTTGATATGGGTCAACTCTGATTTTATTTTTACCAACTTGGTATAATTCATTTTCCTACTTAACAGATCATTTTTGTATGTGATAATCAAATACATTAATCCATGTGAAGCACTAATCACAGTACCTGTCACAGAGCACATTGTTGATAAAGTTAGCTATTATTATAGCTAATAGCTACATGACTACAGAATACAAAATGGATGCAATAATGATATGCATCTAATGTGTAAAATTGTTAATGTTCCCTAGATTAAAATAAATAAGAATAAAACACGTGTGGATGGAGATTAATCAAAAATTTCTAGTTTAATGCAATATATGCCTAAGGGAGTTCTTGATATGTACTAGGCATGCTACTAGGCAGGTAGTCAGCAGTACACATAGATGGCTTACTATTTAGTTTGGAAGAGAGAGAGAATTACAATTGAATATGCTAAAGTACTGTGATCAAGGTGTGAAAAAGATACCATGGAAGCACATAGGAAGAATGACTATGCTTAATATTGGCATTAGGAGGTGATTTCTCTGAGAAGATCCCTGAAGACTGAAAGAGTTGTTTGTACACACTTCTGTAGGGATTTAGGGAGTATTAGAGCAAAGAGAAGCCAAAGGATTCCAAATAACATGATCACATTTGCAAAGACCTAGATCGGTGTCAAAACATTATTTTGACCACTACAAGGAATTCATCACTAGATTCAGGGTAGAATAAAAAGGTGAGAACCAGAAAAAGTATTTTGCTTCCAATAAAATATTTCTGGTAAATCATCTGTATATTTCCATGAAAGTTATTTTCTATGGCATAAAACGCCTGCTTAGGGACTTCCCTGGTGGTTCAGTGGTAAAGAATCCACCTTCCAATGCAGGGGACTCGGGTTCGATCCCTGGTCAGGGAACTAAGATCCCACATGCCATAGGGCAACTAGGCCTGCGCACATGCCACAACTGGAGAGAAGAACTAGAGAGAAGCCTGCATGCCACAGTGAAAGATCCTGCATGCCACAACTAAGACCCTATGCAGCCAAAAAAAAAAAAAAAAAAAAAAAAAAACGCCTGCTTAATTTTCCACATTGCATCACTTTAGAACACTCCATTTTACTGAACTATATCTAGATTTTCTGATTATTCTTAATGGAGTATATTATACAGTAAATAGTTTATTACTTCCCAAATGTCTTGCCAATGAGTATTTATTTGAAATGAAATTATATTTTGGAAACCACAACATATCATCCTTTAGACAGGATGAAATTTAGTAAAGTGTAGCTTAAATAACCAGCTTATTGTTATCATGAATATTGTTTGCAAGCTTTTGATTGAAATTATGTTATTTAAACCATATTTTTTCTTGGATGACTTATCCTACCCAGAGTTAGAATAAGGCTTATTTATGTAATTATAATTAACTGCACTCTGAATTGCAGATAGATCCCAAAAGAAAAATCTGTCCTATATCCACTTTCTAGCTGATGTGCAGCTGCATCTGTGGTGATGGTGTTGCTGTCTCCCACTTTCACCCAAGTGCACACATTAATGAAAAACAAGATTTTAATGTTTTATTGTACTGTATTAAGGGTAGCTCATCTTTAATATGTAGCCTTTCTACGTTGCAGTAAGCATATGTTGATCAATATCCTTTAATAGAATATTTACCCTTTGACAAAAAATACTGATTTCACAAAGAAAAATAACACAACTTTCAAAAGAGAACCTTTTTTTTGGAGTCTAATAGAGTCTTATTTTGATTTTATTTTTCCAACGAGGAGATTTCTGTAACAGATTTCTTCAGAAGCCACAAATTATGCACTGATTAATGAATATTTCTCAGCATGTATGCTAGGTATTATGAGACAATGACTAACATTATGAATAAAATAATCATGCATGACTGAAAGCAACAACTACTAAGCAACTTAAGCATTAAAAAGTCATCCTGATCTAAGGTAAATTTAATGGAATGAAAATCCAATACTTGTTTTTTCTGACAGATTAAAAGGAAAGGAAATGACCAATGCTACGAATTAGGGACCTGTTTCTTAATGAAGGTTTAACAAACCAGGAAATAAATGTGCATGTACATTTAGTTACCTATAAAATAAACATATATGCACTTTCCTTTCTAAGAAATCTAAAAGTTTCCATGTTTCCTCCACCATTTGAATCACCAATGAACAGACAGATCACATCACCCTTAAGCACAACTTTAAAATATATCAATACATACAGCCAGAAAGAAATCGATGAAACATGTTTCAGCTTTTTTCCTATTCCAATCTTCTGAGCCTCTGATTTCCATTTTTATATTTATCTTGTTTTACTCTATGTTTCTTTCCAAACTACTTCAAATAGATTTATCTTCTACTTGGGGCTAAAATATTAAAATATAGTGTTACATATGTTTGAAGCTTTAATAAAAGTATCAATTTAAAAAATACTTATTTTGCAGTTAAAATAACTTACTTTTGCAAAGACCTGAGCACATTAAAGCAACATTTACATTATTGTATTATAATGTTATTACATTATTTCTTCATAATCTTCAAAATACATAGAGTAATAACCTAAATGTGCATGGTGTATATTAAAGAATGTATACCTAAAATCAATAAAACATCTGGGTTATAATTACTTCTTGATACATATTAGTGTCCATAGTTGTTATTATTTGTCAAGTAATAATAGGAAGAAAACTAAAAATGTGAGTTTAAGAATGTGAAATTTAAATTCAAAGGAGAAAATAAAAGAAAAAAATGAAGTTTAGAAGATACACTTTAAAAATAAACTACAGGGCTTCCCTGGTGGCGCAGTGGTTGAGAGTCCACCTGCCAATGCAGGGGGCACGGGTTCTTGCCCCAGTCCGGGAAGATCCCACATGCCGCGGAGCGGCTAGGCCTGTGAGCCATGGCCGCTGAGCCTGCGCGTACAGAGAAGCCACAACAGTGAGAGGCCCACGTACCGTAAAAGATAAATAAATAAAAAATAAATAAATAAATTACATCGTAAACACCAAAGCCACGTTTTTAACTAAAGAATTAATGTTAATTATGTAAATTTTAAAGACTATATAATGGCTTAAATAAAATAAACAGAATAATTATGGCTAGAGAAAATACTGTGATAAGGTTTTTCTTGATTGTAAAAAAGATTTTAGAAAATTTGTCTTTGAATTTGAATTTTAATCTGTATCTTAAGAGCATACTCAGAGATACCATAGAGGAAAATGATATTCTGGAAATGCAAAAAATAGAAAAAGAAACACGAGATAAGCCCCACACTTACCTCATCTCTCTACTTAGGGACAGTTTCCCAAATTTGACTCAGGAAGGTGAAGCCTAAAGAGAGCACGGTGGTACTGCTGGGCAGAGAAGGCAGAAAGCAGATTTCAAGGACAGTATTACTGGTGGAACTTGTAGGACAGTGCATCAGAAGGAGGGAGCTGTGTGTGGTAGGATTCCTGAAGGATCATTGACCAAGGGCTGCTGTCTTTATGCTCAGGGAGAAACTTCACAAAGCCAAACAGGACATATCTTCTACAGAATACAGTGGCCACATAGGACTGGAGACTTTGGCATTCTGATTCATCTGAGAGGAGACGCCTCAATAATACTGAAGTATTCTTTTGAGACTACAGGCAGATCACACCTTAAAACCATGGACCACATCACATGGTAAAATCTTCTCTAAACCCTCCTAAACAAAGACTAAATTTAAACTCCAAAATTGTCCAGAAAAGCTGCTGTACAGTTACTGCTTGTTAGGGAAAAACAAACAAACAAAAAACAAAAACACTTTAAAGAAAGAAAACATAATTCAAATCCAGGTATTAGAAATAGAGAAGAGTTTTAAGGAACTATTATAAATACAGTTAAGGACATAGTAGAACAGATGGTCTTAAGAAGTGAAGATGAGGACTCACAGGAGAAAAATCAAAGTGGTAAAAGAGCCAAATGGAAAATCTGTAAGTGAAAAATACAATATTTTTAATGAAAATTTTATTGGATGTGTCTAGAAGATTAGTCACTGAAGAAGAAAAGGTCAGTGAACATGAAGAATTTAGCAACAGAAATTATCCAAACAGAAATACAGAGAGAAAAACAAGATTTGAAATAAAAAATGGTAGTTTTAGTGAGTTATGAGAAAATATCAGGAATTATAAGAAAGTCTCTAGTACGATAGTAGTTATGTATCTGGGATCCTAGAAAGAAGGGAGAGGATAGGGTTTAAAAATTGAAGAAGCAGGGCTTCCCTGGTGGCGCAGTGGTTGAGAGTCCACCTGCTGGTGCAGGGGACACGCGTTCGTGCCCTGGTCCGGGAAGATCCCACATGCCGCGGAGTGGCTGGGCCCTTGAGCCATGGCCGCTGAGCCTGTGCGTCCGGAGCCTGTGCTCCACAACGGGAGAGGCCACAACAGTGAGAGGCCTGCGTACCGCAAAAAAAAAAAAAAAGAAAAGAAAAAAAAATTGAAGAAGTAGTGATTTCAAATTTTCCAAATGTGTTGAAAATGAAAATGTAATTATGCAACCTTTAGACTAAACACTAAACTATATAAAGATAATTATAGCAAAAAAAATGGAAGAAGCAAGTTGAGTATTAAAAAATAGGTTAACTTTTTCCACCAACACAGAATTAGAATTGCTGCATCATACAGTAGTTCTATTTTTAATTTTTTTGAGGAGCTTTCAAAGTTTTCCATAGTGGATGTTCCAGTTTACATTCCTACCAACAGTGTACAAGAGTTCCCTTTCTCCACCAGCACTTGTTGTCTCTTGTCTTTTTGATAATAGGTGTGAAGTGGTATGTCACTGTGGTTTTGATTTGTATTTCCCTCATAATTAGTAATGTTGAGCACCTTTTCATGTACTTGGTGGCCATTCATATGTCTTCTTTGGAAAAATGTCTATTCAAGGGCTTTGTCCATTTGGTTTTTTGCTGTTGAATTTAGGAGTTTCTTATGTATTTTGGATATTAACCTCTTATCAGATATATGGCTTGATTTTTTTTTCTCCCATTCTGTAGGTTACCTTTTCATTCTGTTGATTATTTCCTTTGCTGTGCAGAAGGTTTTTAGTTTGATATAGTCCCACTTTTGTATTTTTGCTTTTCTTGCATATGCTTTTGCTTTCATGTCCAAGAAATCATTGACAAGACTAATATCAAGAGCTTTTCCCCTATGTTTTCTTCTAGGAGTTCTATAGTTTCAGGACTTGCATTTACATATCCTTTTTCTGAGTTGATTTTTGTATATGATGTAAGATAAGTGTCCAATTTCATTCTTTTGCAAGGGGACCTTCAGCTTTCTCAGCACTGTTTGTTGAAAGACTATCATTTCCCCATTGTGTATTCTTGGCACCCTTGTTGAAGATCAGTTGACTGTGTATGTGTGGGTTTGTTTCTGGGATCCTTATTCTGTTCCATCGGTCTGTCTTTATTGGTGTGCCATACTGTTTTGATTACTATATCTTTGGAATATATTTTGAAAGCGGACAGTGTGATGCCTGCAGCTTTGTTCTTCATTCTTGAGATTACTTTGGCTATTTGAGGTCTTTTGTTGTTCTATATGAATTTTAGGATTTTTTTTCTATTTCTGTAAAAAGTGCCATAGGGATTTTTATAGCAATAACACATATTCCCGCCTGCTCAACACATCTTAAAAATTAAGTTAAGCCAAAAAGAAAAAGAGAGAAAATCGGAGAGTTTTTTTTAAAGCATATAAAACAATTTGAAAACAAATAGAAAAATGGTGGATGTAAACACAAACATAACAATAATTACATAAAATATAAGTGAACTTCATGATCCAATAAAAGGAAGTAATTATCATATACTGGATAAAAAAGAGAATATAACTATATGCTATCTACAAGAAACACAGTGTGTGTGTGTGTGTGTGTGTGTGTGTATACACATACACATATATATACATATATGTGTGTATGTGTATATATAGATATATATATATATTCACAGATAGGTTAAAAGTAAAAGAGTAGAAAAATGTACCTTAAAATTTTAATCAAAAGAAAGCCTTTGTGGCTCTTTTTAATTAAAAAATAAAAAGATTTTACCACAAGATAGAGCGATATTTCATAATGGTAAATGGGCCAGTTGAACAGGAAGATACAACAATAATAAATGCATATGTGCCCCGTAAGAGAGCCTCAATATACATAAAGCAAACTCAGGCAGAACTAAAGAGAGAAAGAGACAAATCCACAATCATTGTTAAGGATTTTATCATTTACCTCTGGGAAATTGAAATAAAACCTATAGGCAAAAAACCAGAAAGGATATGATCTGAATAACTCTACCCATCGCTATGACTTAATTTGCATGTACAGACCACTACACCTAAAACTGCTATTATAAAGTTTGTATTTAAATTGAACATGAACTAATTACCAAGATAGTTCATATGTTGGACCACAATATAAGTCTCAATGCAATTGAAAATATTGAAATTTACAGAGTACTTTGTCTTACTACAATAAAATTAAATCAGAAATCAATAATAATATACCCAATGTAAAATGTTTATATGTACAATAAATGTACAATCAATATATATGTAATTTCTTTCCCTTTGAAACTGCATTCTAGAATCCAGAAATCTGGAATGTTTTACTCTTTGGTAAATACATATACATATATATTATATATAATATATATAATATATATATATCCTTTCTACTTATTAAAGATGACCTATGTCAGGTAGAAAGAAGGAGCCTATTTTTGATGTAATAAAATATAGGTTTTTCTACACATTTTTGATTTTTCAAAATTATTATATAGAGTTCAAGCATTAAATAGGCTTAAATACTTAAGATGTTGGTTTTCAGAGAGTGAACTCTGGACCAGTAGGAGCACATCACCTGGGGACTCATTAGAAATGCAAATTCTTGGTACACATACTAGAAATATTGAATCAGAGACTCAGGAATTGGGACCTAGCAAACTGTGTTTTGTCAAGCTCTCCAAATGATTGTTTTACACACGTAAGTTTAAGAACCATTGGTTTTAAGGCATTTTAGTTTTTCCCTGTCAGAGATGAATACTCAATGTTGTCATAAATGGTAAAAGGTGATATTGATGCATTACTCTTTTCTGAACAATTCTTAAAAATGCAGATGAATGAAAAGACAGATTTATGGAAGTATACTTATCTCCAAATTCATCAAGTTGTATACATTAAACATATACAGTTTCTTGTATGTCAATCACATCTCAATAAAGTAGTTTAAAAAAAAAAGCCAACCAACAAACAAACCAGAATAATTACTATTGAAACAGTCTCACCATGTTTCCAGCTTGGCAGTCTCCAGTAACTGAAGTGCAATAGCCATTAACTTCTCAGAAAAATCCTCCCCAAAATTGTGTTGTTTGGAAATCAAAAATATAACTTGAAAAATACTTCAAGTCTGTGTCTTCATGGAAATATTTGATCATTTGTTTAAAATTTAAAAAGCAAATAATTCAGCTAAAATATTAATTTCTCAAATGGTGCCTTTGATTGTTGTTTGAACTTTTTTGAACATTTGATTCAACTGACTCGTTAATCCAAACCAGTTGTATAGAAGTATTTTGGGATAACATAGCCACTATAATATAAAGAATGCCAACATTTTCAAATGCCCTCATTAAAATTCTAAGTTCATTCAGTTATTTTTTTCTTTTGGTCTCATGAATTTATGAAGTTTAATTCAAACTCTGAATTTCTAAAGTCCAAACATCCATACTAATTAAAATTCAGTCACAACAGACAAGCTTAATTGGGACCAAAAAGCTCCAGAGAAAATTACAGTAGATTATTTCAAGTCTGAGTATTTCAAGGACTTCTTTGTTATGCCAGGATTCAGTTATTAAGATTTCTCTTGTCCTTTCACGATTTCCTCACAATGAATTTTACTTTCTAGGCAGTTTCATAAATGAGAAACTGTAATACCACTTGTAGTTCTGAGAATAACTTAGTAATGATGAGCAAAATGCTTTGATTTATTTTGTGTTTTGTAGATGATAAGATGGAAATAAAAGAAAACAGTATGTTAATTATAAACATACAGGCAGGATCATCTTACACGTATAGGAATATTAGAGGCAAAAAGGTTTTTGACGGTTTCATTCTGTCAGCACAAACACTCATTTAAGCATTTTTTACAATATTCAGAATTAACTAAATTGTAAATTGGCAATCAGGAAAGATGAAAATCAAAATGATAGATTTTAAATAATGTTTGTAAGTAGCTAATTTTGCTTCAAGTTAGGTGTATGAATATCTGAACCCTATAAAATAATGATACATATTTATATGTCAGTGTCTTAGGATAGGTAGGCCGTAATAATAAATACCCCAAAATGTCAAGGCCCAAGCACAATGGAAGTTTATTCCTCACTCATACAATCTGATGTAGTTGTCTTCATTGCTCCTTCACATAGTGAGTCAGAAGTCCACATCCTTTAAATCATTTGTCTCTCTCATCCTCAAGGGGCTTGTTATTGCAAGAATCCAGCTGTAATAAAAAGACAGACTGGAGAGGAAAACACTTGCTAAGCTTCGTCTGGAAATAGAACCCATCACTTATCTCATGCAACACTGTCTACAAGGCAGTCATATGGTTCTATCTAAATACAAGGGAGGTTGGGAAATGTGGAATTGCTGTAGGCTGAAGAAGAGAAAATGAATTTTGGGTGAACTGGTAACAGCTTTTGTTGCACTCAGTTACAAGTAATTTAGTATAAATTTAATGCTTCTCATAAAGCTTAACTCATAGAAGCAAACTGAAATGAGACTGTCATTGTTTAAATTTTACCCATAGCAGAACTTGCTGGATGGTCTAAGTGATGATAAATAGAGGATAAACTAAAATTTTACAAAATTCATCAAAATCATAAACCTAAAACATAGAATTGTCTGTGTGTTTGTGTATATGCTCATATGTGATGTCTACAATACTTAGCTATGGTAGATAAGGAAAAATACTGGTTTTGTGTGTTTATGTAAATATAACTCAGATATTATCTTCAATAAGATGTGGTTATCTGCTTCCTTTTCTTCACTTATCACTCAAGAATAGAAACAGTGTATTTGAAAAAGCATGAGATTCAAACATTCCAAATATGAAATCTTGGTTAAGCTGTTTGCTAAATTTATGGCTTACTAATTGTGTGACTTTGGGCAAGTTTGTTAATTCCTTTCAGATTTAGTCTCCACATTTTTTAAAGTGCAAACTTTCTACTTTGAAGATTTTGAGGATCACATGAGATAATGCATGACAACTATCTGACTCAGAAAAGACAAGCTATAAATAGTAACTGCTATTTTATGCCTCTTCTATCTCCAGTCCTGGTCTCTCTCTCTTGAACTTCTGGCCCATTTTTCCAACAGCTTACTAAATATTTCTCTTCTTTATTTCCCTACTTTATTCTCCCACAGGCTAAAAGCATTGCTCCCTACTAATTGTCACCCAGATAAGTAGATTCTACCACTGAAATATATCTAGAATGTACCCCCACCTCCATCATAATTTCACTACTAGAGACTCATTATATCTCATGTATAATGTCTGAGTAGCAAAATAGTCAGTGTCTGTCCTCATTCTGCTGTTCCAATGTGCTTTCCCTAAAAAAAAAAATTATATATATATATTTTTTTTTCTAAGCTTTCCAAGGCACCTTGCAGCTTAAGTGAATTCTAAATCCTTTACCATGATTTTCAAGACTCTAACAGAAATTCACCCTATCAGAAGTTTTTCAACTTCACTTTTTGTCATTCCTTTTGCCTGACCCATGCATATTACCTTAAACCATAGCTACACATTTGCTGCCAACAGCCATTGTTATCATGAGTCTATGCATCTGTTCATCCTGGAACATCTGCTTAAAATATATTTCTGTACCTTTTCTGCTTTGCCATGTTGTCTACTCTAAGGCTCCTTTAAGACTCAGTTGAAATTTAAATTCAGCAACTTAATTTCCTAGGACACCTCATGCCTTGCCAGAAAAGGCCAAAATTAGCCCCAAATTGAGGATAAATTTCAAGTTAGGGACACATTATTTGTTTTTCTCTCCTCCAGCTATTACTTTCCATTGCTGTAAAAGATCATTTTGCTGGAAATTATGCTTTGGCTTAGGATGTAGGCATATCTCTGAAGCTGCTAAATGAGAGAAACTCTCAGATTGGAGTCCATATTTAAAATTATGAATCAACCAGGTTTGGGGTTTTTGTTATTATACTATTAAACTTTTAGCATCAAATAGACCTGGGAATGGGTCAGTCGTGAATCTGAAGAGAGTAAGAGATTGCAGTAATACAGCTAATGGTGGAAATTTCTGGGTCTCCTGTATTGCAGAGACACTTTTAAAATCCACACAAATAACAAAAAAAGATGGAGAGGATGAAAAAACATAGATTATGCTGAGTATTATCAACTTGACTCTCAGACATATCCTGCAACTTTATATCAGTTAGCTATTTCTGCATAACAAATCACCCCAAAATTTAGGAACTTAAGGCAACTTTCATTTATTATTTCTCACAATACTATATCTGGGTCAGGCAAAGCTAATCTTGCCTGGCCTTGCTGTATAATTGGGGTCAGCTGACAGATTGGCTGAGTGTTGGCTTGTCTCAGATGCCCTTGGCTGGGATTATTCAACTTGTATCTATGTATTCTCATTCTTCAGAGGACTAACTTGGGCTTGTATTCATGGTATCGCAAGATTCTCAGAAAGAAATAAGAAACATGCCTATAGTTAACACTATTGTATTGTACCTTAAACATTCCTTAGGCAGGTAGATCTCATGTTAAGTGTTCTTACCACAATTAAAAACAACAACAACACAACAACAGCAACAAAAAAAACCCACACATCATTTGCATCATATTCTATTGGTCAAAGCAAATCACAAGATCAGCCCAGATTCAAGGATTGGAGTACTGGATTCAACATCTTGAAGGGAAGAGCTGCAAAGTTATCTGGTGAAGAGAATGGATACAGGAAGCACTGAGGGTTTGAGGATATTATTCAACAATCAATTTCCTTCAGACTGTGCCAGTCTTTCCTGCCAGTCTGTGTCTGAGACATTCACCCTTATAAACTGCATCAAAGCATTCTCTTATCTTTTATATTCTTATTGGGTTTGACAAATGAACAGTACCAATAGCAGATTAGAGACTGCATCAAATCATGTTGGACTGCAAGTTATACATAACTGAATCTCTTTCTGTAAGGCAAAAGATCCTGCCTGGTGGGTTTTATGATACGTTTCTATTCATGATTCATAAAAGGCATATTACCCTTGATTAATCAAAATTGTACTTTAAAGAGCTAATGCTTAGCAATTAATTTTTCAGATATTTTAATTCATAATTCAGTTGTAAATAATCTATAACTTTGAACAGTCTTCAGGATTGCCATCTGTTATTCATTATCATTAAACTTAGGCAGACAAAATATCTGTAAAATATTTTAATTGAAATTATACAGTTGTGGGGACTTTTTAAATTAAAAATGACCCTTGTGATTCAAAGTGTGTCTATACTTATTTTATATGATAATAAAATTATTTTCAAATTAAACAAATAATTAAAATAATGTAGACTGAGCATTGATTTTATCTAATTATAATTTGTGAAAAAAAGTTTCTTGAAATCATTATATTCAATACTTTGTGTTTCCTTGGATTAAGACACCAACGTAATTGTGAATGCTTGAATCTTTAAGTATTTCAGTTAAACTAGAATATTGTATATCGTGGATATTATAGAATATATTTAACTATATTATTATAGTTTGGCCAATGAGAAAAGAGTGATATTTATTTTTAATGTGTATCTGATAAAATAAATTATAGTATATACATACCCCAAAGTTTATAGAAATGTTTATTTAGAAAACAATTCTAATTACACAGATATTTCTCAAATTTGCTTTATCCAACCTCTGTCTATATATCTACGTATACAATCTCATTATACTCATTATAAACACATGTATTTATGTGTGTATGTTTGGTGACCCATTATAAGTTACCACCATTAAGACTATACCCCTAAGTACTTCAGCATGTATCCTCTAAGAAAAAAAGGTATTCTTCTACATAATTTCAATAGCATTATCACGACTAAGAGTAAGAAGAGTTACATAATGCTATTGAATATTCAGTTCATATGTAAATTTCTCTCAATAGTTTCCAAACTCTCTTTTAAAGAATTTTTTTTTGGCAGATTCAATCAAATCTCAGACCCTTCTTCTGATTGTTTTATATATATATATATATATATATATATATATATATTTGAGTCTCTTTTTATCTAGAATTGTCCCTCAAGTGTGATTGATTGATTGATTGATTGATTGTTTTGATGTATACTTTTGGAAGAAGTCAATAAGTTGTCTGATTACTCCCACATTCTGAATTGGTCCCACTGTTTTCTTTCTTTAACTTGTTCCACTATCCAATGTATTTCCTCTGGGATTTATGACTAATTGTTTGTTTTTTTCAAGTTGAACATGATTGGCAAGAATATTTCATAGGTGATAACGTATACTCTATATTGCATCACATGAGTAGCACGTATTGTCAATAATTAACTGTACACTGTTAATTTTGCCAAGTTTGATCATTTGGTTAAAGTAGAGCCCACCAGATTTTTGCATTTTAGAGACACTTTTTTTTTTCTGATTACTGAAGTAGTCCATGCAATTATAATGTTACCCAATGTACTTTCATCCAATGATGCCTTTTCTAATCAAGTATTACACTTGGGGTTGCAAAGTGTTTTCTAAAAACTCTAAGATGGCACTTCATTTATTAGTTATATTCTTCTGTAAAGAAAAGGTTTTCTTACCATTGTGTCTTTCTATTTATGTATTTGTTTATTTAGTATCAGTATGGGACCAAGATTTTAAAATTACAATCAATTAGTACTATTTTGATGTTTGAATGATCAACTTTGACTTAATATCAAATGAACAGTTAAATATAATAATTGTTTTTCATCAATCCTTTTCTAAAATTTCTTATATTGACTTTCATTGTATGAGCTTATTCTCTAATAGATATCTAAGGAAGGAATCATGAGTATGGTTTTCCTTGTGTTTTTGCATGTTTATTGCTATTTTTTTTCTTGAAAATGTTGATTCTGTTGGCTTTCTTTGTATGTTTCTTTTAATAAGTACAAGGGAAATTTTATTTTATTATTTTAATTTAATTTAATTACTTTATTTTTATAACTTCTTGGTCTTCTTGCCTGGACTGGGGAACTAAGAATTCTTCTATTAATACTTAAGACACAGTTTGTTTTTTTTTAAGTTTTACCACTCAAATTAATTTTTCAAGCCTAAGATCAATCCTATTGATACTTAGATTCTCATATTCTTTTTTCAATCAGAAAATTTCCTTTTAATATTAAATATTAATTGTTTTCCACTGTTTAGTTGCTGCTCTTAAGGGCCTACAACTTATATGTATATATCAACTCATATCTGTATCCGCATCTATGTATTTATGCATTTATATATGTATATATATATATTTTTTTTTTTTGATCCACTTTATTTTTCCATATTATTTTGTCTTGGCTTTTTTTCATTCTTCTCTTCTATATTTATTAATTTATTTGCAGTTTTTGTCTGTTCTTCTGTTGGTACCCTGTAACATTTCTGAGATGTTTTGCTCTTCAGTTGTTTTTCCTTTGTTCAGTTTGCTCTTACATCACATATTTCTTTTGCTTGTACATTACAATCACAAGTTTTTTAATACATAATTTGTTGTGTTTCTTTCACTTTTCTAATTTCTTGTTTAGCTTTAACCAATTAAGAGCAAAAGTTGGTGCACAGTTTACCCAGCTTTGTCAGATCTGCTTTTTCACAGCAGGGAGTTATAAATTTTTTCACACCTAAAATTATTGATTAGCATGTTTTTATTCTTATAGTAACATTGTATGGCTATAAATTATTTTTCTTGCTTATAATAAATTTTGTAGATTTTTTTGTACTAGCAATAATAAGTTGGATGGGGTGGAGAAGGAGTTTGGATGGCTTATGTATCTTCTTTAAGAGTTTTCTAGTGTCACAATGAAGTTCAGGTCTTAATAAATGGTAGCTTCCTGTGTGTGTGGTGAGGGGGGGAGTTGGTCACTGTGCCTTCTGCTTCTGATTCAGTGATGCCTTCTTGTTTTATAGGTTTATGAACTTGAACAGTGTGCTTGTTTCTCTCCTTTCACCACAAAGCCTTCTTTTTCCTCGTATTTCCTAGATATACTTCCCAACACTGCTTCCTCTGGAATTGTTCACTTTTAATGTCCTTTCTTTTTGATGGACCAGATCTGACTCATTCCCAGGATTCTTTACCCAGAGCAAGAAACTGTCTCCAGGAAAGTAGTATTTATATTCCACCACTGTTAGGGTTCCTCTACATGCTTTTCTCTTTCGGCAATATTTTCTAATCTACTACTCCTCAAAAATGAACTCCATTTCTGCATCTGCTGTCTTCAAATGTTTGTTTCCCCAGTTACATGTAAATCAAATTTTGCAGTATTCTCTGTTTATTGACTGTCGTGTAGGATGTGTGAAGAATTTTTGATCTAAGGTTGTTAACATTATGTGTATACCAAGGAGTTGTTAATATTATGCATACACCAAGGAGTCTCAACACAATGTATCTTAAATAGTTGAAAGTCAATGAAATTAGAATATATGAACCTCTCAGAGGGCAGACAGCAGAAGCAAGAAGAACTACAATCCTGCAGCATGTGGAACAAAAACCACATTCACAGAAAGATAGACAAGTTGAAAAGGCAGAGGACTATGTAACAGATGAAGGAACAAGATAAAACCCCAGAAAAACAACTAAGTGAAATGGAGATAGGCAACCTTCCAGAAAAAGAATTCAGAATAATGATAGTGAAGATGATCCAGGACCTCGGAAAAAGAATGGCGGCAAAGATTGAGAAGATGCAAGAAATGTTTAACAAAGACCTAGAAGAATTAAAGAGCAAACAAACAGAGATAAACAATACAATAACTGAAATGAAAACTACACCAGAAGGACTCAATAGCAGAATAACTGAGGCAGAAGAATGGATAAGTGACCTGGAAGACAGAATGGTGGAATTCACTGCTGTGGAACAGAATAAAGAAAAAAGAATGAAAAGAAATGAAGACAGCCTAAGAGACCTCTGGGACAACATTAAATGCAACAACATTCACATTATAGGGTTCCCAGAAGGAGAAGAGAGAGAGAAAGGGCCAGAGAAAATGTTTGAAGAGATAATAGTTGAAAACTTCCCTAAAATGGGAAAAGAAATAGCCACCCAAGCCAGGAAGCACAGAGAGTCCCATACAGGATAAACCCAAGGAGAAACACACCAAGACACATAGTAATCAAATTGGCAAAAATTAAAGGCAAAGAAAAATTATTGAAAGCAGAAAGGGAAAAATGGCAAATAACATACACAGGAACTCCCATAAGGTTAACAGCTGATTTCTCAGGAGAAACTCTACAAGACAGAAGGGAGTGGCATGATATACTTAAAGTGATAGAAGAGACGAAACTACAACCAAGATTACTCTACCTGGCAAGGATCTCATTCAGATTTAATGGAGAAATTAAAACCTTTACAGACAAGCAAAAGCTGAGAGAATTCATCACCACCAAACCAGCTCTACAACAAATGCTAAAGGAACTTCTCTAAGGGGGAAGCACAAGAGAAGAAAAGGACCTACAAAAACAAACCCAAAACAATTAAGAAAATGGTCATAGGAACATACATATCGATAATTACCTTAAATGTGAATGGATTAAATGTTCCAACCAAAAGACACAGGCTTGCTGAATGGATACAAAGACAAGACCCATCTATACGCTGTGTACAAGAGACCCACTTCAGACATAGGGACACATACAGGCTGAAACTGAGGGGATGGAAAAAGATATTCCATGCAAATGGAAATCAAAAGAAAGCTGGAGTAGCAATACTCATATCAGATAAAATAAACTTTAAAACAAAGAATGTTATAAGAGACAAGGAAGAACACTACATAATGATCAAGGGATCAATACAAGAAGAAGATATAACAATGATAAATGTATATGCACCCAACATAGGAGCACCACAATACATAAGGCAACTGCTAACAGCTATAAAAGAAGAAATCGGCAGTAACACAATAATAGTGGGGAACTTTAACACCTCACTTACACCAATGAACAGATAATCCAAAATGAAAATAAATAAGGAAACACAAGCTTTAAATGACACAATAGACCAGATAGATTTAACTGATATTTATAGGACATTCCACCCAAAAACAGCAGATTACACTTTCTTCTCAACTGTGCATGGAACATTCTCCAAGATAGATCACATCTAGGGTCACAAATCAAGCCTCAGTACATTTAAGAATATTGAAATCATATCAAGCGTCTTTTCTGACCACAATGCTATGAGATTAGAAATGAATTACAGGGGAAAAAACGTAAAAAACACAAACACATGGAGACTAAACAATACGTTACTAAATAACCAAAAGATCACTGAAGAAATCAAAGAGGAAATCAAAAAATACCTAGAGACAAATGACAATGAAAACACGACAATCCAAAACCTATGGGATGCAGCAAAAGCAGTTCTAAGAGGGAAATTTATAGCTATACAAGCCTACCTCAAGAAACAACAAACATCTCAAAAAAAGCAATCAAACCTTACACCTAAAGGAACTAGAGAAAGAAGAACAAACAGAACCCAAAGTTAGCAGATGGAAAAAAATCATAAACATCAGAGCAGAAATAAATAGAAAAAAGAAAACAATAGCAAAGATCAGTAAAACTAAAAGCTGATTCTTTGAGAAGATAAACAAAATTGATAAACCATTAGCCAGACTCATCAAGAAAAAGAGGAAGAGGACTCAAATCAATAAAGTTAGAAATAAGTTACAACTTTTTGTTACAATTAAAGTTACAACAGACACCGCAGAAATACAAAGCATCCTAAGAG
This sequence comes from Neophocaena asiaeorientalis asiaeorientalis, assembly GCF_003031525.2. NCBI lineage: Eukaryota > Metazoa > Chordata > Mammalia > Artiodactyla > Phocoenidae > Neophocaena > Neophocaena asiaeorientalis. The sequence goes on along the minus strand of NW_020174917.1, from coordinate 3,014,689 downwards.
ACTACTACAAGCAACTCTATGCCAAAAAAAATGGACAACCTGGAAGAAACAGACAAATTCTTAGAAAGGTATAAACTTCCAAGACTGAACCAGGAAGAAATAGAAAATACGAGCACACCAATCACAAGTAGTGAAATTGAAATTGTGATTAAAAATCTTCCAACAAATGAAAGTCCAGGACCAGACGGCTTCACAGGTGAATTCTGTCAAGCATTTAGAGAAGAGCTAACACCCATCCTTCTCAAACTCTTCCAAAAAATTGCAGAGGAAGGAACACTCCCCAACTCATTCTATGAGGCCATCATCACCCTGATACCAAGACCAGACAAAGATATTAAAAAAAAAGAAAATTGCGGACCAATATCACTGATAAATATAGATGCAAAAATCCTCAACAAAATACTAGCAAACAGAATACAACAGCACATTAAAAGGATCATACACCATGATCAAGTGGGATTTATCCCAGGGATGCAAGGATTCTTCCATATATGCAAATCAATCAATGTGATACACCATATTAACAAATTGAAGAATAAAAACCATATGATCATCTCAATAGATGCAGAAAAAGCTTTTGACAAAGTTCAACACCATTTATGATAAAAACTCTCCAGAAGGTGGAAATAGAGGGAACCTACCTCAACATGATAAAGGCCATATGTGATAAACCCACAGGAAACATCATTCTCAATGGAGAAAAACTGAAAGCATTTCCACTAAGATCAGGAACAAGAAAGGATGTCCACTCTTGCCACTGTTATTCAACATAGTTTTGGAAGTCCTAGCCACAGCAATCAGAGAAGAAAAAGAAATAAAAGGAATACAAATTGGAGAAGAAGAAGTAAAACTGTCACTGTTTGCAGATGACATGATACTATATATAGAGAATCCTAAAGACACCACCAGAAAACTACTAGAGCTAATCAATGAATTTGGTAAAGTTGCAGGATACAAAATTAATGCACAGAAATCTCTTGCAGTCCTATACACTAATGATGAAAAATCTGAAAGAGAAATTAAGGAAACACTCCCATTTACCACTGCAACAAAAGGAATAAAATACCTAGGAATAAACGTACCTAGGGAGACAAAAGACCTGTATGCAGAAAACTGTAAGACACTGATGAAAGAAATTAAAGGTGATACCAACAGATGGAGAGATATACCATGTTCTTCATTGGAAGAATCAACATTGTTAAAATGACTGTACTACCCAAAGCAATCTATGGATTCAATGCAATCCCTATCAAATTACCAGTGGCATTTTTTATGGAACTAGAACTAAAAATCTTAAAATTTGTATGGAGACACAAAAGGCCCTGAATAGCCAAAGCAGTCTTGAGGGAAAAATACGGAGCTGGAGGAATCAGACTCCCTGACTTCAGACTATACTAAAAAGCTACAGTGATCAAGACAATATGGTACTGACACAAAAACAGAAACATAGATCAATGGAACAAGATAGAAAGCCCAGGGATAAACCCATGGACCTATGGTCAACTAGTATATGACAAAGGAGGCAAGGATATACCATAGAGAAAAGACAGGCTTTTCAATAAGTGGTGCTGGGAAAACTGTACAGCTACATGTAAAAGAATGAAATTAGAACACTCCCTAACACCATACCCCAAAATAAACTCAAAATGGATTAAAGACCTAAATGTAAGGCCAGACACTATAAAACTCTTACAGGAAAACATAGGCAAAACACTCTATGACATAAATTACAGCAAGATCCTTTTTGACCCACCTCCTAGAGAAATGGAAATAAAAACAAAACAAAAAAAATGGAACCTAATGAAACTTCAGATCTTTTGCACAGCAAAGGAAACCATAAACAAGACGAAAAGACAACCCTCAGAATGGGAGAAACTATTTGCAAACGAGGCAAGGGACAAAGGATTAATCTCCAAAATAGATAAACAGCTCATGCTGCTCAATATGAAAAAAATCAAAAAACCCAATCCAAAAATGGGCAGAAGACCTAAATAGACATTTCTCCAAAGAAGACATACAGATGGCCAAGAAGCACATGGAAAGCTGCCCAACATCACTAATTATTAGAGAAATGCAAATCAAAACTACAATGAGGTATCACTCACACCAGTTAGAGTGGGCATCATCAGAAAATCTGCAAACAACAAATGCTGGAGAGGGTGTGGAGGGAAGGGAACCCTCTTGTACTGTTGGTGGGAATGTAAATTGATACAACCACTATGGAGACCAGTATGGAGGTTCCTTAAAAAACTAAAAATAGAATTACCATATGACTCAGCAATCCCACTACTGGGCATATACCCAGAGAAAACCATAATTCAAAAAGACACATGCACCCCAATGTTCATTGCAGCACTATTTACAATAGCCAGGTCATGGAAGCAACCTAAATGCCCATCTACAGACGAATGGATAAAGAAGCTGTGGTACATGTATACAATGGAATATTACTCAGCCGTAAAAGGAAACGATATTGGGTCATTTGTAGAGACGTGGATGGACCTAGAGACTGTCATACAGAGTGAAGTAAGTCAGAAAGAGAAAAACAAATATCATATATTAACACATATATGTGGAACCTAGAAAAATGGTACAGATGAACCGGTTTGCAGCACAGAAATAGAGACACAGATGTAGAGAACAAATGTATGGACACAAAGGGGGAAAAGCTGCAGGGGGATGGGGATGGTGGTGTGATGAATTGGGCGATTGGGATTGACATGTATACACTGATGTGTATAAAATGGATGACTAGTAAGAACCTGCTGTATAAAAAAATATATATATATATGAACCTCTCCTAATATTTTTAATAAATTAATCCATGTAATAAACAACGCCTCAATGAAGAGTAGGAAGAAATAAAAAGAGTTATGTTTCTCCTGGGAGTAAAGATAAGAACTTAGATTTTCATAAATAAAGTTTTAGTAGTATTTTAGGGAAGCAAAGATTTCATGTGAGGTTAATTAGTCAATCTGAGAGCAATGAAGAAAAACATAATGCCTCATCTTTCATGATTCATTTATTTACTCTATACTATAGGAAACTACTATTTTGCCTTTTTAAGATATATACTTTTTTTAATTAGAGGAAACATAGCAAAGGTTGTCATTTATTGATTTTCAGTTACTATAAGCCATAAATTTAGTCAGTTGGAAGTTAACAGTTCTAACTTGTGTTATACACTTGCCTCCTGAGTCAGAAGGGTAACACATATTATACATATATAAGAGGAAGTCATGATTATCCTTCTTTTTTTCTCCTTGTATTCTTTTCTCCTTTTTCCTCCACATTCTTTATTTTTCTTATTACATATGCATGTCTCCTGTTGAAAACACAAAAATGAATTATTTTGGAAAAAGGAAAGATGATTTTACATCATATGGGACTGCTGTTAAAGGCATTCTCATAAACTTTGTTTTTCTACTTATCCTGTCTGAAAGAAAAAAAAATAGGTCAGTTAATATAAAGAGACCTGGAAAATATAAGCTATTGAGCATGACTGTTGTCTGCATATACCAATTATGTGCTTGACTCACACTTCAAGGAGCATATAAGGAACATGATTTGAGGAAGTTTGCTCTTAAGGAGTTTTATACTGAAAGATTCAGCAGGGTCTACAGTAATATAGCATCTCTCTTTCCATGCTTGACTTAAAGCAAGAAATTAAGAAAAACTGGGGAATTATTTATTGAAACTTTATATTTTAAACAATAGTCTGAAATTTATTTTACTAGGTTTCAGAGTTGCTTTTATTTCATAACAGTGTGCTTTGGACAGTCATTGCAGGAGAGATTTATTTGTTTATATTTTTCATTTGTCAGACTATATTTAACAAACATTGACTGAGTGAAAAATCACTGTACCAGGGACCAAGAGTGTGTGCATATATTAGTGGGAGTGATGAGAGATATCTAACTAAGTTGGGGAAACCAAAATATCTTTTCCTTTTAACAGGGAAAAAAAAACAAATAAAACAGAATGCAAGGTTACTAGGATGGGCAGTTTGCCAATGTTTGAGTAAATTGGATAATTTCTGCATCAACATTCCATTAGTTTTATGGAAAATTGTTATTTAAAAAATGTTTTTCTAAGCAGTGAGCATGATTATACAATTAATTATAGTGGCATTAAAAACTTCATTTCTTCCAAAGAAATATTAATTAAAGCCCTAATCCCATGAAATTTCCATCTCACAGAATTAGAGAAACAAAACAAACAACAACAGCAAAACAAGACTGAAGAAAGGCAATGCTTTGTCAAAACAGTTATGAAACTATAAACTATTTTCCACATGGTTTAGTGATTCATGTGCAAATTTGAAAAGCCTCCAAAAATTTTGCTATGGGTTCTAAAAATATATATTTTGATTATTTAAGTCAGTTATAATGCTCTTGGTTATATGGATATCAGCATCTGTCAAGAGACAATATATAAAAATATAGAAAATCTACAAGTATAAAAATGTAATTTTGATGTCCAAGACAATAGAAATATTTCACTAATTTAAGGTACACTCAGTATTATATGATGCAGACATTTTTAAATGGTTTTAAATACGAATCCTGTCATAGGAAATACATAAATTGACAGGAAAATATGGGAACTACACCAAACGCTAACATTGAAAATTTTATGAGCCTTGTTTGTAAAATTTCTGCACTTTCTGTGTTTCAGAAGTGTGGTTATATTTCATATGAGATTAAAATGTTATTTTTTTAAGTCTGAGAACAGAACCTTGGATACTTCCAACAGTAGCTGCCACCATTGCACCACTGTACAGTTTTGTTGTGAACATAACATTTCCTTGTGAACATGTTTTTCTTGTTAACATCCTTGGGGGTACATGGTGCAGCCATATATTTTTCTTGTGAACCTCCCATGTGTGGTTCTTTTGCAGATTAGTCTGGATATTACTGGCCATTTTCAATTGCATCTTTATTTCTATAACTGCTTTAAACATGGCAATTATATATTCATACGAGGTAATTTCAGTGTCAGAATTTCTTGGGAGTATGATTCAGCTTTTTATTTTTATTTTTTCACTCTTAGTAACTTTTTCTGCAGTTGTTTTACAGTGTGTGTGTGTGTGTGTGTGTGTGTGTGTGTGTTTTGACCTCATGTTTAAGTTATCTGAATATATAAAGTACTGAGGGGCCTGGGCTGAAGAGCTCTTTCTTCAAAAGTTTGGCTTTACTTCTGCAAGACACACTTGTTATCAATGCAGAATAACTTTTTGCATTAATAATTGTTTTGCTGCTAGTAAATATCAGGGGAGTCTTGTTTTCCTATTCTTTCTTCCTTCCTTCCTCTATCCTATTCTTCTTTCCTTTCTTAATTTTCTATTTTTAAAATATTCTTTCATTATGAAAATATTTAGTTGCTTTTTCTGCCTGTAGCTGATTTTTTTTTCTGACCCATGCTTTCCATAAAGTTGTGTCTTTAGCTTGAGGACCTATTTCCAAGTGCACACCTTGAGCAAGTCCACACCTTGCCTCCTGAATCCTGACTGGCCTTTCACAAATATGGCTCTATGTTCTTGGTGTCACCATATGCCCTTGACATACCATGGGTTTTAGTGCAAGCTTTTATCACTGTGGAATTATGTTTACTCCTCCTCTTTTAGCACTGGAATTTATCTTATATATCCATGAACACAAATTGATTTTATTTATGTTCATTATACTTCCCATGAAAAACTTTATTTTCAGTGAAGGTTTTATGAATTTCTAATTTTCCATTTTGTACTAAGAGTCGTCCACAAGTTTCACCTTGTACATAACTTCTGTATTGCTTGAATTTCTTAAAGAAATATATATTTCTTTTGTATTCTGAAAAAGTAATATCTGCTAAACACTAATCATAGAATAAAATGCAAGTTTTCCAATGTGGCATACAGACTTTTTTCTTATTATTTATTTAAACTATTTTTTAATGGAAATTTAAGATTGACGGCAAAATTGAGGGGAAGGTACAGAGATTTCCTTTATACCTTTTGCCCTCCCAGATCAGTTAGGCTCTGATAATACCCCAGCACATTAGCCTCTGGTTAACTAGTTTCCCTACTCAGGGCAGGCCTAGTTAAGAAGAACAGAGTACTCGAGAATGTCACAGTGGTTCCTTTTCTCTTCCCCCTACCGGAAACACGATGAGACTTTTATATTTACTGTGGGAGTCTGGTTGACCTCCTGGAGGTAAATCTCACAATACTGTGGGAGTCCCCCTAAGACTGGGGGACCCTGCAGTTTTAACTCTCAGAGTTGACCTCACCGAGCATCCAGCAGTTTGTCAAATACAGTTCCCGTTTTCCTTCTGGACACTGGTTCCCACAGAAGTTTTCATTCGTGAGTCTCTGCTGCAGTAAAATGTGACTCTCTATATTTTCACCTGTCTGTCTCTTGGATCTTGGGGTCAGTGGTTTGTCTTGTTTCCTCCTATATAAGACTTTTCAAAGTATGGCCTATGACTCATTATCCCTTCTTATCTCCCTCACTCTGAATTCTCCCCTTTCTCCTTTCATTATAAATGTCAGCAATATTAGACTATAACTTTTTTTTTTTTTTTAATGCCTGGAGTGCTCAGAATTGAGCTTAAAAATAACTTCTTCGTGATACCTTTTATGAACTGTTAAGACACTAAGGCAACGTGTTCTGACTTCTATGGGGAAAAATTTGTTTTTTATTTATTTGATTACTTTTGAAAGAACACAAGAACTCTTATTATTTATTATATTATGCATTTACCTAGTTATTAACGTACAGTGTCTTCTTATCTATATCTTTGTATATTTGAGGAGTTAGACTTATGGAATGATCACAGACACCAAAACAGAAGAATCAGAAGAGTTGAATGAGCGTCAACCAAAGATGATCTTGTTAGTGCAATCACATATTACAGTTAACTTGGAGACGTACTGGAGTCATGCATAAGGGAGAAAATAACAAATAGTTATTTTTTGTTATTTTTTTCTTAGTTAATCCCTAGATATTTTTAGAGAAAAATATTGGCTTAATACCAAATACTAAAAGGAATGTATTGTAAGCAAAGAAAAATGAACAGTGCTGCTCATCACCAAGTGCTACAAGGATTAAGCCATTAGCTATTGCACTTGCTGTAGGAAACGCACATTGAGAGGAATTCACAATGAGGCACTCTGTGCTTTGGGTAAACAGGCCCTATAGAGAGTTAGATGCATATCTTAGGAAGAATTTTAATGAACCCAGATTTCTGCATCTTCCCATACATAGAAAAGCCCTGAAATCATTAGCTTGAGATATCTGTTCTTTGTGAATAGCAGTGATTTTTTTACCAAAACGTATGCTTGACTGCGTGTATTCCCCAGCCAAAAATATCATAAATAAACTGGCTCCTCCCCTACCTCTTCAGACTGGTTTCCTCAGAGCTACTAAGAGACTGTCTCCTGGGGTTTTCATCCTCAGTAAGACCCTAAATAAAACAAACTCACAACACTTGTGTGCTTTTCTTCAAGTCAGTAATACCATATGGGTCCTTTTCTCGGAGTCATTGCATCTGATAATGCACAATATCTTCAGCTTTAAAGCTGAAGCTATTTTTTTTTTAATGTGTAACAACTAAAAAAAAAACTTCCTCTGTCAGACCATGATAGGTTTGGATTTATTTTGTAAGAGTTTGAAAACTTTCTCTAGTAAAAGTGTAGGCTTTTGGTAATCAAACTTAAAATATGAAGAAGAAAGCTTAAAACCTACAACGGTGAATTTTTAGCACGTTCTACTGACTACCAAATATAATTTTGAAAATGGAGCTTTTGGCAGGAACTTGAAAGCAGCTGGCACAACATCATGTCCCCTGGCAAATGAGACACATATGGTTTCTAGTCCAAACATAAAGATGGAAAAGCTGTCATTCTATCTTTTGAATTAAATAAATTTCTTATATTTCACTTCAGATAGCCAAATATATGATAGAGTTTGTCTATAAAAGTAGCTTATGCTGGGGACAAATTTTATTACACCAATTAGTTTTAAATTTATACAGATGGCTAACATAAATTACCTGTCCCCAGAGTTTTTTTACCATGAACCATGGGAAATATTTTTGGTTAAGAAAATTATATTATCATTTGTCAGTTGATATTATCAATTAACTTTTCAGTCATACAAGATAATTACTATGAATCCTAATTTTCTATATGGTGTGTGTATACATATATGTATTTGAGTAAGTCATATATCCATTTTAAAAATAGACTACAGAGTAACTGAATGAGTTATACTGGCACATTGAGTTATTTGTTAGTATCTCTGTAATTCTAAATAAATGTTGTCCTACTTAAGAACACCAACCCGAGAAATATGTCAAGATATTTAATTGCTAAGAGAAGCTGTGTCTGGTAAGTGGTTTTATTACTCTTGTATTGAGTTGCCTAAAGTAACAAAACATCTGTGTATCCCCTTAAGTGTTATGCATTTTGTGAATTAAATTTTACCCTAGAAGTTTTTATGTATTCTGTTGTTCTCTGAGTTTCATCTTCTCTTATTCTTTGGTTTTATTGTTGCTGTTGAGGGTTTTTTTCCTAACTTTTACTGACTTATTCTTATTTACTAACTTCAGATTGAAGACTTTTTTTTCTTCTCTTTTATCAAAAACCCCTCAAAATCCACAAGTTACTCTTCTAATTGAAGAAGACCTCAAATCAAGTTTAAGAAAACTGAAGGAATATTAAAACAGTTTTCACTGAACTGCTTTACTTTAACGAAAGGGTGTTACTTCTTTCATAAAAAGGTGTGTGTCCCTCTTGCCCTTTTTTCTCATGATAGAAATTGCAAGATCTGCAGTGAGTCTTTCCTCACCCCAAACAGAATGTTGTTAGTCATCCAATTGTGAAACCGTGATACAGGTCCAAATGTATAAAAATAAATAAATAGCAAACATTTAATGCTTTATGCTGCAACATGAAAGCTTTAAATAGAGTCTCACTGGTGTCTAATATTGGGAGATAACAGATGTATTGAGTATACAGCCTTCTGGCAGGTAGGAATGGTTGATGAAGAGCAATTGAATGAAGATTAAAACATGTTCCTCAGTGAATTCTTTTTTTAAAAAAGTTAAATATCCTGCGTTTTCCTTTTTCTTTCCATCATTACCAGCACAGGTGAATTTTTATATGTTAGCAGCATTTACATTAATTTAATGTATCTCAGTTGGGACAGAGATAAGCTATTTAGCCAGTACTTTCACAGGCATATGAGTGTCTTCAAGTTTGGAGACTGCATGGTTAAAACCATCGCTAGCTGCTTACTTTATTTCTGTCAGTGTTCTTTTTATTAAGAAAATATGTTGAATTATTCAACATCTAAAAAATCAAAAGCAATTTGCTTCATGATTTGAGCTAGCTATCAGTTGAATTTTTCTAAGTCAGTAAATCACTGAAAATAATTTTGCCACCTAGAATAATTTAGGAGCAGTAAAAATTATCAATAGCAACAAAAAACTTAATTCCTATTGTTGACACTATTTTATAGTCAAAGGGGCAATGAAAACTTTATCTTACAAATTCATAGTTTCAAGGAGAAAAATGATTTTTGCTAGGATCAAGTGTGGAAGGATATGCATAGTATTTAACACCGAATTTTAAAAATTTGGCGACTCTCATCTGGATAGTATACCTAATTATTATTTTTTATTACCACATTTTAACTGGTAATCATAAAATATATTACCTTTTAAGTGGTAATTTTTAAATTACTTATAATATTTCTGCAAAAACCTATTAATACCAGTTGAGCAAAGAATTCCCAAATATAAGTTAACTTAGGAAACTATTTTGGGCTTCATCTAAGAATTCATGAACATTTCCTTAATTGCTGGAAGGATTCTCAATATGATCAAGGTCAAAGTACTTAATAAAGCTTAAAATTCCTTTGCAGTTGACTGTTACAAGCACTTCAATATAGGAGTTAATACATTTGCAATGTTCTAATACTTTTTTAATAAATAAAACTAAAACTTATGTCAGTTATGAAGTGACTGCATATTGGCAACTAGTATCCTTGGTTAGATAGCTCCAAAACATTTTAAGTAAATAGCTATACTGCTGTCTTCCTGCTTTACAAAGTCACTACATCCAAATTAATGTAATATTGGTTATAGCTTTATTTTTATATTATTTAAAAAACTCTTCATGAGAAAGTGCTTTTGCTTCTTTTCACTTTATTCAAAATTCTTATTAATTGATAATTAATACTTGATACATTCTTAACTCATATCTTGTACTAAAGAGAAAGAACAAAAATTTTTTTTCTGGCCAGTGACATTAAGGTTTTATATGAATAAATTATATTGTGTGTCTCATATTTCCAGATACCTAGCCTTTAAATTTCATTATTCAGACATTTTAACAATCACTTTTATTCCCGAGTTGTTTGCCAATTCAATTTTTACTTTTATTTATTGTAAAAATGCTTTGGAAATTAATATTTTTATGAATATCTTACAAAATATTTTATTTAAAAGGTACGGCATGGCTCATGCCAATTAAACCTCTTTGAACCTAATCATTCTGAGGTTATTCAATATTTCAAGTAACTCAAAGGTAATTGCTTAATGAACTTCCTTATTATCTTCAAAGGCTTAAAAACCAATAAAGCTTTAAAACATGTAATCTGCCCTAAGCAAGACTGCATCTAATTTTCCTTAAAATTACATTTTTTAATAGTTCAAGGTAGCAAAATACATTTCTTAATGGAAGGCTTCAGTAGGTATCCCAAAGAATCCTAAAAATCTGGACCTTTATAACGATCCTTTATTTACGAGTTGCTGACTATATTCTTTGGTTAAGATTCCATTAATTAAATCTATGTTTTGTAGTGGTTTTAGAGTTTAGTAATACTACATTGTATGTGTCATTGATCTCCCTCATAAATATTAAAGCAAATGAACTCTTTATAGTTTGTTAACATAAATAATGTATCTCTGGAGTCTGGAAATGTACTGGAAATTTCTTGCATTTTAACTAAGGCACTTCTAAACTTTAATAGTCAGATACATGATAGAAGGAAAAATTTCTGATTAAATGTCTTAGCCCAATGAATAACTTAACCATTAGTGAACTTAATAAGTTTGATAAATGAAAAAAATAATGTGTCTTTTAATTCATACATTTCTATTTTTATTAAATCAGTTTAAATTTTTATCAATGTATGCAATTTTAAGACCAGGTTTGGAAAGAGGATATAACAGAAGTTAATGGAATCTAGACCACTTCCTATGTATATATATATATATATATATATATATATATATATGATATGCAGTAATATATGGCTAATGAACATTCAGAAAGTTTGGTTCTGTGAATTTTTAGAAACTCAGAAGTATTCTTTAATATGCATAGCAGTCCATTAAATTAACCTTGAAAAGATAACAGGGTGCTAACAGTAAGTGCTCCTTGGCAACGTGTACAATGATTCTTCCAATTTGAGTTATATAGACCAAAGGTCATAATGTCAAACAGGTTTTCCTTTATAAATTTCTAGGTGAGAGGTAGTGTTGTGATGTATGTAACCCAATCACTCCTTGGACACAGTGTCCCACTAAAGGAACTTTGAATCCTAGCTCTGTGTGGCCTTCAGTAAACAACGTAAATGTTCCAGAGTTATCATCTGGAATATGGGACACATATAATATCTCCTTGAATCTTCTTAGGATTAAATTTAAAAATCTTGTACTTACTATCTAGTACATTATAAACACTCAATACTTTATAGCTATTTTTACTCTTTATTTCTACTTCTGAGGACTCCTCAACTATAGAGTGAGTGCATCATCAAACATTATCAGGTATTTCCACTGTTAAACTGGGATAGGACTTCCAGGAAGGACAGTCCTACTCTCCATCTCTAAAGATAAATAATCAGTAACCAATGAGAATAAAATAGGAACATCCAAAGACAGACGTGTTTCAAAATTCATTCTGAGCATAATAGAATGAATCAGAGTAAAACGAAGACACCTGGAGCCCATGCAGTAATAACTTAATAAAAATAAAATGCATATTTACTTCTAATCCCAAGCATGATGATAGGTTTTATTGCCCTCAGACACTATGCTTAAAATAATTTTTTGTTTCTTTTTTTTTTGCTTTCCATGCATTTTATAGCCTGTTTTTTGTTTGTTTGTTTTAAGGATCTTAATGTGACTTAATCCAGCAACAGACGTACTACATATAGTCTACCCTGGGAAAGCTTCTTTACTTCAGGCATACAAACCAGGGAAAGTGACTTCAATTAAGATTCTTCTAAAGTCAAAGTTATATGTATGGTAGGTAAATTGGTGTTTGTTGCTTCATTGTCCTGTGCTGATTTTTTTTTTCTTTTTTAAATTAATTTTTATTGGAGTATAGTTGATTTACAATGTTGTGTTGCTTTCTGCTGTACAGCAAAGTGAATCAGTTATGCATATACATATATCCACTCATTTTTAGATTCTTTTCCCCTATAGGTCATTACAGAGTATTGAGTAGAGTTCCATTTGCTATACAATAGGTCCTTATTAGTTATCTATTTTATATATAGTTGTGTGTATATGTCATACTGAGTGAAAGACATACTGAGTCAAAGACAAATATCATATGATATCGATTATACGTAGAATCCAAAAGAAGTGGTACAAATGAACTTATTTATAAAACAGGAATAGAGTCACAGATGTAGAAAAAAACCTTATGGCTGATAGATTTCTAATATCTCTACTATAGGAAGATAATACAAAAAAAGTTGCACTCTGTGGTAGCATAACTTTATTCTAGTAGTGAAAATATTCACATTCTGGAAATATTACTAGATTTACTAGATTAGAAACAAACCATAATTATCAGGCATGAGATATCGATGAGCAAGGTAAGATTATGTACAAAATTTTCAGAAAGAAGAAAGCATAAAATCTAAATACTTGAATTAGCACTTTCCAAAAACTTTTTTCCTTACGCTAACTTTTCAAATCTTCTTTCAAAGCTTCTGCTCCGTGTCAACATAGCTACCCTGTATTCATTTGCTCTTCTTTACTTTTCAACCATTTGTACACTTTACTTTTCAACCACAGATTTATCTTTCTCTCTCTCTCTCTCTCTCTCTCTCTCTTATTCTTTCTCTTTCTCTCTCTCTATATATACATATATCTGTATATCTCAGATGAAGTTACTTAGGTCTAAGATAGGAAGAGGTTAAGGACTTGAGTTTTTAAAGTTAAGCAATCCAATTTTGATTCAGAGAGCGATAAAGGCTTAAAATATTTGAGTTTTTTAAAAAGGCATCTTCAATAAATACTCTATTGTAACCAGTCACCCTTCTAATTTGCTAATCCAGAAAACCATTATAACCTCCCCTTTAAAGTCATTCTTTTTTTTTCATATTTACTTAATTACCATTTACAAACCATGTAACATTCTTTATAAGCCTGATTAACATTAGGAAGAGATGAAGTGGTTATAACTTCACAGTAAAAGTACTGATAATTACAGTATTCAGCCTGGATCCATGGGTATTCATGCATAGCTGGTGAATAATTGTGGACAATTCAAGAGTTTGTAGAATTTATAAAGACTTACTAATGCAAAAAAAAAGTTCAGGAAATACGAAAAGCCCAAGCTATTTCAATGATGCTATCTGCATAATCTTTCAAATTCATATCATTTCTGAATGAGCATCACAACTTTGAGGATGTATGCTGCCTGCTTTGGTTTATCCTCCTTCAGGCAGAGACTGTACATCAAAGCAAGAGAAGAATTGATAATCATTCACATTCAGTGTGAATGTTCAGTCAGTAAAGTGCTTTAGCAAATGATACATAAGAAAAAAGATTGGATTTTTATATAAAATGAACAGTGAAATCATTAACGACAGCAGTGTTAAACAATTCATGAATATTTATGACTCTTCTCTATGTAGTTTGAGTAATAGTCTTTGAGAGCCCTCATTATTTAAATGCTTTGTGGAGGGTGAGGTTATTTTAAAGTCAGTAATTTTTTCTCAAATATATATAAGCTCTCAGGCTGGAAACTACATAGTTTGTTACAAATATAAAAACTTTTCTGGCAATACTCAAGTCAGTGAAACATCTCTTACATTTCTGGTATATTCCAAGCACTGTTGTATGTCAGGGTGGGGATGGGAGTAATAGGAAGCCGTATGGAATCTAAAATAAAGGGCAGTATAACTCCTACAGAGAGAAATGTAAATCATGTTGGGGGAAAAAAAAAAAAGATGTTCCAACAAAAATTAACCAGGAAAAAAATTAAAAACTCTAAATAAGCAAAGCAATATGTAAAATATGTGAAGTTCAGGTTTTATTCATAAAGTATTAAAAACACTTATATTATTTTGAGGTACTATTATTCTACGAAGACTGTAAACTCTGTTAAAGGATAGGTAAATTGTTGCCTGTAACAATGGAATAAGTACTGCCATAGAAGAGGCAGACCTTGATTTCTTATAATTAAGGTGTTAATTGCCTCTATCATGACTTTCCATAACCTAGCCAGATATGTCAGGAATTTTTAAATGTCAAACCTTAACTGCCTGATTAAACAAATAGTTAAAAAAAGCAGAATCATGAAATGCTGCAACATGAAAATTAGCTCTGTATTAGTAGAATGGACCACAAAATTATGCTTTCTTTCTTCAAAAGTGAGATAACTAAAGTCTCCAAATGCCTATGATTTAACATTTCTGGTATTATAAAAAACACTATGAAATACAATTTCTGTAAATATTTACTTATCTTTCTATCTAACAGAATGTGATGTTTTAAGAAAAGTCTGCATACTGTCTTATTTGAATCTGTGGTAGCTATAACTTTGTAAATTGTGGTGATCTATTACTTTGTCAATTTATTATTGTGTCAACTACATTGTTCAGAATTTTTTTACTACATGGCTTCAGGTTAGTGTTGGCTACAAGACAAATTTCTGTGAGACTTTAAAGGCAGAAATGAAGTAGCAGCTATATATTTATACTCTGAAGATTGAAGGAGGGTGCCAGTTATTTTGGCAGTTTGACATGTTGTCACTAATGTGTTGGGTCATCTTGTTGGCCTGGGGCATCATCTGGACCTGCAGCTTCTCCAACTCCCACCCCATCTTTGCCTTCATCTTCCATTCTCATGGGCCAGGATAAAGAATGGCATATGCTCCTCTATGAGCTCCCAACTGAATAGGACCTAAGCACTGTGGTAAATCTCCTATTCTGTTGCACTTAGGGTGGTTTTGTTTCTCTCTGAATAAAACTTTACTGTTAGAAAAATAGGTATAGTAACAGATTCCAGAGGAAAAGAACCTTAATGGAGGGATCTTTGAATTGGTTACATGTTATGTAGAAGTGATTCTCTGATCTGATTATTTTTAAAGATGTTGAAGATGCTGTTTCCAGTGATAATATGGCCATTGGTAGTCTATTGCATGAAGCAGTAAAGGAGTTACTTAAATGATCACTGTAGACACCTGTATCATATATCTATGGGAGACAACACCTTGAAGGATCAATAAGTTGCTATTATAGAATAGTTTCATGAAAATAAGGAGTTTAATGTTTTGTTTTGATTTTTGATATTTGCTAAGTTCACTGGGTGTCATAGGCAAAATTCTAAGATGGTCCTCAAGATTCCTGCCCCTTGGTCTTTATGCTTTGTATAATCCTCTCCCACTGCGTGCATGCAGAAGTTGTGAATGTTATAGGATATCCTTACCGTGAATAGTTTATTAAGCAGTTGGCCTTTAAATAATCAAACAGAGATGATAAGGGGTATGCTTGGCCTAATTTAGTGAGTCCCTAAAACAGTGAAACATGAAACAACAGGCAGCTTGCCTGCTGGCCTTGAAGGAGCAGCTTAAATGTTGTGGAATCATAGTGTGGGGAACTCCAGTAGCTGAGAACAGCCCCTGGTGGATAACCAACCAGAAAGCAGGGAGGTCAGTCCTACAACCACAGGAAAGTTGGTTTTGCCGCAAGTCCAGATAAGCTTCGAAAAGGACCCTGAGCCTCAGATGAGAATGCAGACCTAACTGAGACCTTAATTTCAGCCTGGTGAGACCCTGAGCAAAAGTTCCAGTTAATCTATGCCCAGATTCATGATCCAGAGAAATTTTGATATAATAAATATGTGTTGCTGTAAGCCACTAATTTTGTAGCAACTTGTTGGCAAACAATGGAAAATTAATAGAGATTCTATTACCTAGAAGTGGGGTGTTGCTGTAACAAATACCTAAAAATGTGAGAGTGACTTTGGAATCAGGCACTGGGCAGAGGCTAGAAGAATTTTGAGGAGTGTGAAATAGAAAACCTAAAGTTCCTAGAACAGACTGCTAGTAGAAATATGGACTTGCAGGATGCTGCTGGGGGTGACTCAAAGGAAGTAAGGAAGATGTAAACTGAAGGATGAAGCATCCCTGTTATGTAGGGGCAAAAAGTCAACGTTTAGAAAGGAATAGGACACTAAACATTATGATGGGCATATACTTTCAGATTGCGATTAGCTAAGGACCTTGAATTCATAAAATTTTGCTAAGCCTCCTTTGCCAGTAGAAGCACTATTTTCTTCTTGTCTGAAGAGGTAGTCTACTTTTGTCTGAAACAACTTTAGTCACCTCCCCTGTGGTACTATTTTTCCAAGGGATTTCTGATTCTCCTCAAAGCCTAAATCCCCAAACTCATTCTTCTAGATCTATAACTAAAATTTCAAGAAGGCCAGAGAATAAGGTACAAAGTATGACTCATGAGAAGGTCTAATGCACACCAAAGGATTACCAAGATTTTTCAAATTTCTATAGCTAGAAACTTGAGAAGCATGTACTGGGATTAATTCTAAAGGTGTTAGATCAGATTTAAGAAATACAGTGTTAGATCAGATTGAATTTATACTCCTTAAAAAGATATTCGACATTCAATATTCATATCAACATTCAATAGATAAAAGCATTCAGTGGCTTAGCTCAACAGACTGAGAGTGCCTCTAATATCTTGCTTGATTGATTGATTTGGACCCAAATGTGCACACACTAAATGAGAGGGAAATGCCAGAACTTTTTAGTATGCTTTAGATTAAGGTGCCAAAGCTGAAGGAGATTGGAATCCTTAAATTGATCTGTGTCCCACAGAGGTTATAAAAGATAGTCCTTTTCAAGTCTAGAAAATGCATTCATGAGTGGAGCCTTTTCATGCTTGAATAGTTACGAACCCGTGTCCTCTGCATCGGCAGGCGGACTCTCAACAACTGCGCCACCAGGGAAGCCCTGTCATGGCTATTTTTTAAAGCCAGAAATGATAGTGGAAACTGATGCCACTGAACTGAGTTTCCAAATGTAATGAAGATAATCAGATCTGATTGTAACTCTTAATTGTCAAAGGCAATGTATGTATTTTTACCATGATGGGTTGACAGAACCAACACAGAAATCAGGTTAGACCTAAGCTGCAGAAATTTTTGGCAGTGGCTGGTTGAACATTGTATTTCTAAACTGAAATATATGTATAGCCTACTAAACTTGTATAAGTAACTAAACTCTAAGTTTGGTTAACAAAACTATTTCAATCACCATAATAGAAAATCACAACCTGTAAATGAATTTTCAGACTTTAGCGAGTTTACAGAACTCTAGTCTCTTGATTAAAGTGGAGGCCAGGTCCCCTTAAGGAAGGATCCTTTCATAAACCCCAAAAATGAATACCTAAAATTTCTCTCTGTCTTTGCTCAAATACCCTGTGGCCATTTACAGGGTTGACTATGCATTGGCAAAGAGGAAATAATCAAACTTTTAAAGGATAACTGGACTGTGTCTCCAAAATTACCTTAATCCTGGAGACCTGAAACACCTTTGTGGTCCACTAGCTAGATTTGAGGCTTATGAAGATCAAGTGAGCAATGGAGTTTTGGTTTGTTCTCATTTCACAAAGGGCCTAGTGAATCCCTGAACACAACCTGTGGTTATTTCCCATAATTTGGAGTAGTCAAACTTAGCAGCTGGCAGAATTTGCACATTAATTAACTGGGCTCTTTTAATAAGAAAGGTCAAGTGAAAGCCACTAGAACTGGTTCTATCTAGCAAAAGAATAATTCAAGATCAATCATGAGGGCATTGCAGAAATAAGTGACAATCTAAAAGACTTGAAAAGTGCAAGAATGTTGATTCATGCTACATTCTCATTCAAGTTGCCTATTTGGGTCATACACAATCCAGATGGATCTTGGAGAATAATAATGGATTATCATCATCTCAATCATATATTGACTCCAATTGCAGCTGCTGCTACAGATGAAGTTTCATAGCTGGAATAAATTAACATATCCCTCAGCCAGCACCTGGTCTGCAGCTATTGATCTGGAAAATGCTTTTCTCTATATTTGGTTGTAAAGAACATCAAAAGCATTTTTCTTTCAGCTGAACGTACCAGTAATATATCTTCACTGCCTTACCTCATAACTATATAACTCTCTAATCCTACACCATAGTCTACTCTGGAGCAACCTTGATCACCTCTCCATTCCACCAGAGTGGTCTGTTATATTGATTTGTTACATCGAGGATGTGCTAATTGGACCTGATTATTAGGAAGTAGCAACTATTTTAGACATCTAGTGAAAAGATATACATGGCAAAAGATGGAAAATAAATCCCCTCAAAATTCATTGGTCTGGAGAATACTGAAAGGTCACTTACAAGTTGAAAGACAACTTGCTTCCTTGAGCCTCTCCAACCACCGAGAAAGAGACACAATACTGAGAGGACCTCTTTGGAATTTGGAAG
Source organism: Neophocaena asiaeorientalis asiaeorientalis (assembly GCF_003031525.2). Taxonomy (NCBI): domain Eukaryota; kingdom Metazoa; phylum Chordata; class Mammalia; order Artiodactyla; family Phocoenidae; genus Neophocaena; species Neophocaena asiaeorientalis. The sequence goes on along the minus strand of NW_020174917.1, from coordinate 2,995,914 downwards.
TGCTATTTGTGGACTGATTAACCCCTCAAAACTAACATTTTTTAGTAGGTCCCATAATAGGAAAATGCCTTGCAACAGGTCCAGGATGTAATACATGGACCATATAACCTGGCAGATTAGATGGTGTTTAAATAATCATGGCCAAATGGTATTACATTGCCTTCTCTCTCTCAACTCACATGTATGGACTTTTGGGCAATTTCATATGAGTAGCAGCTGATGACAAAAATTTGGGGTTCAGTTTTAGGTGTTTTTCTAATAATATACTGGCACTATTTGAAAGTACACAGAGGCAGCACTATATAGGGGTTACTCTGGGGTCACCATAAAGGGAAATGACACTAGATGTTTGTTACCTTTATAAAGGAATATCTAAAACTTTAAATGGTATACCTGGTTGTTGATTTTCTGTAGAAAGAGAGATGACCAGAGGCATAGATCTTCATTGATTCATGAGCAGTGGTTAATTTGGCTTAATGGCCATGTATTTGGAAAGAACAAAAGGGGGAAATTGATACAAGCGAGCCTGGATAAGAGGTGCATGGAAAAAAATTTCTGAAGGGGCATTGGATGTGAAGATATGTTTGCCCCATGTGAAAGCTCACCAGAGTGCAAGGAAAATAGCAACAATCAAGTGAACAAGTCGACCCATTCTAAGGATATCAGTAAACTCATCTCTCTAGCTATACCATTCCTTGCCCATTGGGCTCATGAGCTAAGTGTTCATAAAAGCAGTGATGACAATGCAGGGGGTTAACAACCTTGACTGACTCAACAAGGATGTTGTGGGTATAGGTACAAATACTCTACCACCTGCCCAAAGCAGAGACAACGCTAAGCCCCCCAAGTGCACTGTAATCTGGGTTTACCAGTCAATTACTTGGTAAATTAAATGCTTAATTAAATAAGATGTCTCTAATCATGGAAAGGGTAGCATTTTATTCTCACTGGAATGAAGCTTATACCACATGTGAGTTTGTTTTTCTTTTGCAGAATGCTTCTGCCAAAACCACCATTCACAAACTTACAGAATGCCTTATTTACCATCATAGTATTCCATGCCTCATTGCTTCTGACCAAGAAACTCATTCAGAGTAAATGAAGTATAAGAAAGGGCTCATGTTCATCGAATTATTGGCCTTTCCATGTACCCCATTACCTGAAACTGCTGTCTTGAATGAGGTATGACCTTTAGACGATTCACAGATGCCATGTACTTGGCAATAACAACTCTACAAGAAAGAGGATAATGTTTTTTATTTTAAAAATTTAGAAATAAAAACACCTAGATTAAGAATTTTCTGGGAATTCCCTGGCAGCCCAGTGGTCAGGACTCTGTGCTTTCACTGCTGAGGGTGCGGGTTTGATCCCTGGTTGGGGAACTAAGATCCCGTAAGCCATGACAAAAGTTTAAAAATAAAAGTGTGATTAAAAAAGAGAATTTTCTATAAGCCACACAGTTAACTATAAGATGGTGTATTAGTCAGGGATCTCCAGAGAAACAGAAACATTATAAACATTAATATACATACACACACACACACACACACACACACACACACACACACATATATAAGAGATTTATTACAAGGAATTGGTTTGTGTGATTATGGAGATTGAGAAGTTCCACAATTTGCTGTCTGCAAGTTGGAAACCCAGGAAAGCTGGAGGTTTAATTTAAGTCCAAAACAGAAGGACTGAGGACCAGAAGAACCAAAGGTGCAAGTTCCAGCCTGAGTCTGAAGGCCTGAGAACAAAGGGCGCTGAGGGGGTAAGTCCCAGTCCAAAGTCAAAGGAAGACTGATGTTCTAACTCATTCAGTTAGGCAGAGACAGTGAATTCCCCCTTCCTCCACCTTTTTGTTTTATTCAGGCCTTCGATGGATTGGATGATGCCCACCCACATTAAGGAGGGCAGTCTCTTTACACAGTCTACCAATTAAATGCTAATCTCCACCAGAAACATCCCAACAGACACACCCAGAAATAGGGTTTAATCAACTATCTGGGCACCTCATTAGCTGGCCAAGTTGACTCATAAAATTAACCATCACAGATAGGTAAAGAACTCAGTAATATTGGTATCCAAAGCACATTCTGTTTTCCATCTACTATACCCCTTCTCTTATAACCAGGATTATAATTACATTATTTACTAGGTATCTGTGCACTTCTATAAGAAAACTTATGGAACTTCTTGTTAATTACACCCTCTTTCCAAGTCAGACTAAAATATCCTCTATTATTCTTTTTTCCCTTTCCACTGGAACAGAATTTAAAACACTTATGAGAACATCTGTTTTAAACAAGGATTCATTTCAGCATTTTCTCCTTATCCTCCTGGAAACCTTACAAAACCAAAAGAATATTCTTTTAATTTTGAAGAATTCAAAAGTTCCATTTTTAGAGAATTTTGGAGATAAATATAATCCCCAAACTCAAAAATACATATCAAGACTGCCAAAAGCAGCTGAGGCTGAGCAGAAGTTATCTGAATAAAAGTGAAGACAAGAAGCAAGTGAATGATGAGAGCTGTCCCTGACATCACTCAAAAAACTACAGGCCAAAAAGATCTATAGCTGAAATGCTCATTCTGAAGTCAAAAGCACTAAGGGAGAAAGTAACCAGTTTGATTCAAAGAAGCAAAGGACATATAGCTACATAAAGAATTATAAAGATGGGCCACATTTTCAGGAACCAGCCTGTCTCTGTAGCAGCAGACAGTTTCCTAATCTTTAGGTGAACACAGTTGCCTAGCTAAAGATGAGCCTTCCTTTAGTCTCACTGCATGGCCACATGAAAACGTGGTGACTAATAAGATGTAAGCTGAACTTCCTGAAAACTTTCAAAGATGACTCAAAGGTTCCATTTGCTCCCACCCTCTCTCCCTAACCCCTGCTTGCAATTCAGATGTTATGCCAGAGTGGTAGAGCAGATAGGAAGAGCTTCAGAAGAGATAAATAAGCTTCTGTCTTGTTTAAGCCAGTATTATTTTGGATTTTCTTTTGAATGGCAGCAAAAAGTAATCAAAATAATTCTTCACAAATACACATGGGTTCAAATTGATGGTATTTCCAAGATGACATTAAAAAGTAAAAATTCTAACCATTTATTGCTTAAACAGGAAAACTTTTTTTTTACTTATTTAATTTTTATTTATTTATTTATTTTTTGCGGTACGCGGGCCTCTCACTGTTGCAGCCTCTCCCGTTGCGGAGCACAGGCTCCGGATGCGCCGGCTCGGCGGCCATGGCTCACGGGCCCAGCCACTCCGCAGCATGTGGGATCCTCCCGGACCGGGGCACGAACCCACGTCCCCTGCATCGGCAGGCGGACTCTCAACCACTGCGCCACCAGGGAAGCCCAGGAAAAGTTTTTTAAAAAGAATAACACCAAAATTGTATCTGTTAAAGGATTGTCATTGTCTCATACAGTCCCACCCTCTTCTTGAAATTGTAACACAACCTCTAGATTTCACAAAAAGAGAAATCCAAAATGTGGTATCTTCATAAAGAAATGGCACACAGATCTATGTGTTTTACCCAATAGCTTCAATAATTTCTTTGTCTGGGTCAGTATTGGTTTCTGCAGAATTGGAATGCTGTCTGAGATAATGACTATAGGTCATCTCTCCATTTTTAAGTTCAATCGAATGAAACACTTGTTTTTTGAATAACTAACAAAGAAGAAATTAACAGTGAAATCCAGTATTTGCTAGATATGAGGGTTGTTGACAACTAAGAATAAATAGAGTAAATAATTAAAGTGAAGTAGGCTTATATAACAGAATGTTATGCATACCTGCATAACTCTTAAAACATATTGTTGAGCAACAAAAGTTAAGAATGCAAGGAAACTTATAGAAAAATGTCACTTGTGTAAATTATAAACAGATACATTCATGAAACAATATTGTACAATTTCACATAAGCATACACAAACACATCTATTGCATGCATTAAAGTCGAATCCTCTGGTATGGTGTGCCTGAGGAAGACAGTGGTGGGGAAGGGCTAAGGAAGAAGGCTAAAAGGAGAGAGACCTTGTTTAGGTTTTTAGTTTCCATCTGCTATAAGCCAAAAAGTATGTGAATTTTTACTTTGAATTATAGAATTAGAAAAATATATATATATATATATATATAAAGGTGTTTTTATTTGTTATCTCGTAGAGACATCTGTTCAGTATCATCTAGAACTGAGAAACAGGGTCATTTTCTCTGGTTACAATGTTGAGTTTATTTATCTATGCATTTTAAAAGGCAGATTCCCACTCTGTGTGTGTATGTGTGTGTGCGTGTGTGTGCGTGTGCCCCTTTGCATAAAAGAGAACACACTAAAGGCTTTAAACAGCATCTAAGCCTTAGTTTGAGAGACATCTATTAAAATTTCTTTACATTGCTGGAATATTTTTCCTTTTCTATGATCTCAAATCATTCTTAAATTCTAGTTTTTGTTCCAAATTATATATCATATTTTAATCGCTCATCCTCAAATATGGATCATGCCCCTCTCCTATGTAGTATAGCTCCCTGTGACTATCACTATTATTAACATTATCATAACCAGACTCTAATTTTCTTTCCTCAGGAAAACTTAAGTAGTCTTAGAGAAGCAAGAAAATTCTTTCAGTGGTCCCTAATAAAGTTATCTGAAGAATACAAAAAGGTGAGTCCACCACCTTCCTTAAATGGTTTGAATAGTAGAGGAAGCAAGCCACAAATTTAATGTAAAATACATGTTTGATTAGGTCTTTGATCACACTCTCAAATGTCATTTTCCTAAACTCTTTCCTTTGACCTTTGGTAAGGAGAGTATGTGTAATATTTCACTAACAATATCAAATAGATATACTTCAGCAATAATTAAATACAGAGAATGTATAAATATGCTTTAACTCTTCCTCAGATTTAATTTTATAGAATGGATAACTAGCTCATACAATAACTAGCACACTTATTCTTTATCTCCAAAGCGTTTTAAATAATTTTACAGTGTGGGTACAGGACAAACATCAGTCATTTGACAGGAAAGTAATTATCGTGGTTGTATAACTTCTTACATTATTTCAGAATGTAATTTCATTACATTCTGATGTAGCAAAATGACTCATTAAAATTTCAATTTGTAATTGTTTTCCATATTTATTAGACATTTTCCTCATGTCTTCGAATCCAAAGGAAGAACCAGGCCTTTTAAATAAATCCTTGCCTAAAAAGTTTTTTGAAGACAGGTAGAGGAAGCTACTGGAAACAAGCCTCATTTATGTGGTAGTGTGAAAGCCCACGCTTATTTATGAGACTTCGCTAAGTGTCCCATTGGGGAAGTGCCTTTTATTTTGAAAATCATTTCACTGTTAATAAATTCACTCAGAACAACTCATTATGCTTTTCAAGTTGCACAGTATCACAAGACATGTTCCTGTTAAGTATTTACAAAGTTTTAGCACAGTGTACTGCATGGGATGGTTTTTGAGGTTTTAGTTCAGTTCAGTTCAGTTTTAATTTTAATGTGGTTTTTAAAAAATCTCAACCTTTGATTCAGCCAATTAGCAGTGAGTGATTTTGAGGGGTAGCTGAATTGAATGCCAGTTTTTATGTATTCATATTTCAGATACTGAACATCATTTCATGGTTTTTCAATGTGCACAAACTGTACATTAGATTGATTCAGTTATATTTCCAAATTAGGATTCAAAATGTGCTGAAATTGAGAAAATGTCATGATTTATAAAGCATTGACATTCAACCCTCATAAACATTTTAAAATCAAAACTCACAAGAGATGCCTTTCCAAAAGATATAATAAGTCCAAAGTCTAGAAAAAAATCAGAGTATACTGTACTTTGTTCACAGTGGAATTGGTGTGGTAAAACTCCTGCAGGCAAATAGAAAAGAAATTACAATTAAAATTAAACTAAACTGTAAGTCTGAGCTGACCAATTACAATTCAGGAGGAAGACTCAGAAGCTTTTAAAGCCATTATATTCTATATAAGTAGTAAATCTTACAAATACTATACTTCAAAAATGTAATATTTGGTAGATAAGTAAATTTTATAATATAATGACCTAGCTACTTGGTAAATTGTCTTTCAGCCATTTAAATTTTATTACAGATTTTCACCAGATTTTTGGCCACCTACCATTTTGGTATTCCCTCTAAGTAGGTGGTATATCCTAGGAGGGAATATACCTTCTTGATACGGAAGGAGGCTGGACACTGGGAAGTTTTCTGTTCTCTCAAGAAGAGCCCAAAAGCTGCAAAGTCATCTTTGGCTTTCAAGGGAGCAATATCATGGGTAGAGAGAAATAGAAGACTTCTCTGGAGCATTGGCAGGTTGTAAAAACCCCAGGATCTCCATAGGAATGTGAAAAAGTGTTATGACAAAAAAGAAAGAGTGAGAGGATAGAGAGAGAGAGGAGGGAAGGAAGGAAGGAAGGAAGGGAGGGAGGGAGGGAGGAAGGGAGGAAGGGGAGGAAAACTGATGACTGAAACCAGATTAATAGGGATTTGAAATTAGCTTTACATTTTTTCAAACTCTGTAGACCAAAATGTCATTTCTTCCACTTACTGGTTTGTATATTTTACAACTTGTTTTCACAGATAATAGGAACATAAAATGGCAGGAATTCTAAATGATAGCCCACCAATACTTGGTTAAAGTAGTCTAAATAAAAGGAGACCCTCAATAGAAAGATATATTGCACCTTATTACTTACAACTATAGTTTGGTTAGTTTGAGTTTAATTTTATAAGAATATTTCTAATTTATCTCACTATGTATTATGATGAGAGGTAAAAATTCTGATATTTATAGGCTAAAAGTTCTTTAATAAGACTGTAAACATTATCAGCTATTAAAGATTATGAAAGGCTTGCTTGTTTTAATATTTTAATTTCTAGAGTTAATAACCTTTAACTGTGGGAACATGGTAAGGCAGTTTGATGGATAATGATTAGCAGTAATTAGTAGCTTTGTTGAATATAACAACCTTGGAGGGTAGATACTGAGAGTAGATGACAGGGGAGGGAGACAAACAATAAAAGGACCAAGGCCTGGTCATGAGGTATGATTATAGCACTTGTCATATAGCAGTTCCTTCATACTTCAATAATGCCTTGAACCCCCTATGAATGTTTTGACCTAAACCAAGCTGTAAGTATTGGCAGAGTTCCAGCACAATATTCTGGTCAAGAAGATTTGCTAGCATTCTATTTATTTTCAAGTATATCTATTCTAAGGGATACTGTACAGGCCTTTAGGATCAGGAGTGTAAAAATTGGAGAAACAGGCATTGTTTCCATTTTTTCTTTGTTCACAGCAATAAATTTCCTGAGACTGACTGTTGAATGCTGTTCGGCCATAATCATGGTGAACAGCTTTTCCATCACCTTAAATTTCTGATCTACTCAGTCTTTCTAGAGAAAATATATACCTAGCACATAGAGGATACCATATACCATCTCTCTGACTTTTCTGATATCAGCTAAAGATTAAACTCCATGAAAACAGGACCACAGCTATTTTTCTTGATGTTATGTCTCATTTTCTTACCTGCTTTCTGACAAGGAGCTCAGAAGGTGCTCAATATTTATTAAGATTAGTTCAACCAACAAATGTATACTTACCACCTACTATGGGTGAGGATTTATTACAGTCTTACTGAGTATTTTGACGTGATTTTGTATTTTTGCCTTCATGGTAGGTAAGCAATGGAATTTCAATGTTCTGGACCTCCAGTAACAAGTGTTTCTTTACTAGATGCAGTGTCTTTACTAGATGCAGTGTCTTTACTAGATGGTACTGTTTATCTTGGGGAAGAGAGGGCTGTTTCTTCTGCTTGAGAATAGTTGTTTCCTTATGACCTATGAATTCCTTCTATTTTTCACCATCAAGATTCCAAGGGGTGCCTCTTTTGTTCCAGCTCACCACCATCTCCCTAGAATGGGCACCTTCCTAAGACTGTCATCTCTGTTTCCACACAGTTTTTCCGTTTCCTTTCAGTTGCCTGGAGGTTAGTGCTATAATCCAAAAAACTTCAGTTCTGTTCCAGTATTTTCCTATTTAGGAGGGGATATTTAGATGATTAGCGAAGTCAGCATAAAATTTTGGAAAAGTAACATGGCAATAATGCATAGTAAACAGAAAGAGTATTATCAAAATATTAATAAAATTTGTTGCTAAATTTTTAAAAAGAAAGGGTTAAAAAGAAATTTTCAAATGCATTTGCTAGTCTCACATAACCATGAATAACTAAAAAGTAGCATTGAGTATTTATAGCCTTAATGGATGTAGAAATACCTTAAATACACATATATATTACTACAAGTTTCACATCTGTATGAGAAATTACCCATAAGTTTGTGGTCTCTACAGGATGCTGCTAAGATGGTTAGTGTTACAAGTTAAGAGGAGAAACTTAAAACATGGTAAAATGGTGCAAGGAATAGCTAGCGTCATAATATATAATTTCTAGCAATGAGAAATAAATACACGAATCCCTAAAGACTAGTAAGGCTGCACATGAAATATTGCATTTAATTTGAAATATTTAATTATCTGTTAAGTATAAGAAACTGAAGACAGTTTAGAAATAATGTCCAACAAAGATAATGAATAAATAATATAAAAAGAAGGTAAATTCATTTCAAATATAAAATTTGACTAGTGACTTTTCAAAGTAATAACTTAAAAGTGTGTCTTAATGTCCAAATAAAAATTAACACTGAGTAACAATAAATTTTTAAAAACTCTGAATAACTAAAGATTACGTTTATGGGATGAGGGGTAATTAAATAAATTAAATGAAAATAATTAATGAAATATTGAGGGATACGTAAGAAAAAGCCTAAACATATAAAATGGTCTTCATTAGCATTACTTTTTTGTTTAAAAATATTTATATTTGTGACAGTGTATTTGTGAATATTGCACAGAAAAATATTGTTTAGGAGATACTTTCTCAGATGTAAGCTAAATGGCCAATTATTAGATAGAATATGATAAGCAGCTTCAATTAATTGCAACAGTGTAACTGAGGATTCTTCTCAACTTTATAAGCTCCAACAATACCAACATTCCTCCCTGTGACATTTACAAAGCATCACAAACATAAGGGACTGTGGAAGGGCAAACAAAGAAATATAACACTTGATGGACTTTTTGAAGCCATATACAAGTCCATAATAATAAGTTTTGTTAATAATAGAAATACTTGAATGAGAAAATACTCAAGTCATAGGCACAAATCAATGTATTTCAAGTAAGTTTTGACACTTGCAATTTTTTCAGTAAGTTTTGTTAGAAACAGTGTTAACTATTAAAATTCTCTCCCATGAATATTTGCTTTAAAAGCAATATCTTCATTTGACAGATGTGGCAATTACATGTTTCTCATGTAAGGTTTATCAATTTTACCTATTTAACAAAACTAAAAAAAAGGACTTTTTCATTTTATACTTAATATTATTTAAAATACTCAATTTATAATAATAAAATAATCCATTTTATAATCCAGAATGAGTTTATGCACATTGAAATTAAGTTTTTTAAATGTTGCAAATTTTATTTAGACTACGAAAGCAAAAGATAACATAGATCAAAGTAACATTTATCAAAATATGGTTTGCTGAGACAGCTTTTCTACATCATTTGTTGTCAGCCAAGGCAATTTGTATCCCTTGCAGGGTTCATTTGGCAGGATCTGGAGACATTTTTAGTTGTCACAAATTGGGGAGGTGAACTGGGTAAACTGTTTTAATCTAGTGTGTGGAGACCAGAGACACTACTAATCATCCTACAATGCTTGAACAGACCCCTTCAACAAAGAGTTATCCAGCCCCAAATGTCAATAGTCCTAGAATTGGGAAACACCGCTTCTAAGCAGTTTTGAGATTACTGGTTATTTAGAAAATGTAAATTAGGAAATCAGCTGCTTTATTTTCTTTCCAAGCAGTAAAAAATCCAGGTGTGATAACCAAAACTTCCCTGAATAGATTTTGTCTTCTTTGCCTCTTTAATCATCAATCATATTTTAGCACTTGTTGAACACATAACATTTAAAAATTAAGTAAAACTTAAAAGGTCATATTCATAGAACATAATTTAAATTGAATCCAACATTTAAAAATTTGTCTTGTTCCCAATATGCAGAATTACACACTCAGATACACAAATTAAGAAAAGAATACTGTATAACATTTGTATCACCACTTAAAATTTGCTGTGTTATTCCAAGGGCCCTCCTCATGAATGCTGAATCCAATAGGTTGGTTGTGTCTAACAATAATCTCTCCTCTTGAGCTTCAGAAATGTTCAAAATGTTTGTCAGTTTTCAGAGACATTCTTAGAATACTGAACATCCTGGAGTAAATATGCAGTCAATTCTATTGATTAGGCCATAAACAGCATGAGAAAATTAATGAGTGCCTAGTTCACCAGTATATCCAAATACCTCACATAATATTCAACACATATACAGTCTTAATAAATATTTATTAAATGAATGAATGAAATGAAAACCTTCTTGATTCGTTTTCATGTCTGTATAGTATCTCTGCTTTTCTTAGAGAGGCCAGAAGATATAAAAACCTTATATTTTGTATATTTTGGAAAGCAAATATTATTTTAGGTATAACATAGTTGAATTAATTGACCAAATGTATCAAAATGACTTTAATTCTTGTGTCACACAATGTAAAAATATAGTAACAAGATAAATGAGCTGGAAAGTAGGTTTATGGTGGAACAGCCTGTGATGATAGTGAGAGGTGGAAGGAAAACCTGTTAAAGTCTTGTGATGTAAGCTGCTGAAATGAAGTTCTTTGAACATTTCTTTTACCTTTGAAAATAAATTTAAATTTCTCAAAGTCCATTTGTGCTTAGTTGGCAGGGGAGGAGACAGTTTTTTAATTTTGCATTTGTTAACTGAATGGAAATAGGTTCAAACGGGATTTAAAAGAACTATAAATCAAAGAGCTTTTGTTTTCATTTCCATAATATCTTATAATCTTAACCATACTACTATAGTAAGCAATATTTCATATTTAATTTTACTTAGAAATGAGATCAAGAGAACATACAAAAAATAAATTTAGCATCTAAGTAAACAATATGAGAAATAATTCAATCAATAATAGAAACAAAAATATAAATTTCATTTTATTTTGAAATGCCATTTTCATGTTCTCTCAGCAATTTGGGGTTATAATAAGGAAATACTGAAAATACGTAGACAGGGAATTTATTCTTGTTTCAATTAGTTACAGGACTGATGACCTTGGATTTAGATATGAATTTATTGCTTAATAGTATGCTGAAATACTTAATAGTATGCTGGAATAGTATGTTTTCTCCCTCATATTACACTATGTTTATGCAAAACAAACATTTAATTTATGTGAGTGACCTTTGAAAACCACAGATATAAAATTTTCAATGTCTATTTCTCTGTTGTGTATAAGGATGTAAAGATTCATTTTCAGGACACTCTCAGAAGAATGTACCACAAGTTTGTTGAAATTTCCTTTACATTATATGGCTCTATAATTCCACATTTTTTTTTCACTAACAGTAGTAAATTAGGACAGAAGAACTGTACTCTGTGCAACATCTACTTTATAAATGTAATTTTCAACCAGCCTTTCTAACTGCACAATAGTTATTTCATATCATGCAGTAAGACTTTGAAATTATCCGTTATCCCATTTAACATTATAGTATATTTCCTTCCTGACTTACATTAAGTATAGGATGAAAATTATTTTATCAGATGGTACTTTTGGAAACAAAAAACCCAGAGATAGATTAATATCTCTGTGCAAGGAATAAATACCCAGAAATTTAAGAATAGTAGATCGCTAAGAATCAAGGCATAAATAGATTGTTAAGTGGAAGCTGGAGTAGAGATTTATTACTGTAAATGGTTTTCCTAATCACATGCAATAAAGTTTAAAGTGTGACTGTCCCAGCCTTCTATTCAGTCTATCCTTACCTACCCACAAGAAGATAAAATATCTATAAGCATCTAGGAAGCCAAAATGTCCCTACCCACAATTAAAAATTATTTTGTATGTTAAAATATGTATTGACTCGTGATAAAGTCCTCGCCTTCATCAAGTTGCTAGGTTCATCAAGTGGCAGAATAAAAAAGCAAACGTACTAGCTAGCTCCTTTTGGGTTGAAACCAGTTTCTATCCCCAAGTCCCTATAAGAAAAACTAGTAAACAATTTTACTGAAATTTGTTTTTGTTTGTTTGTTTTCTAATTTTCAGCTGAGTTGTCACAATGAAGGTAGAGTTGGCAGTGGTTTGAGTTGGGGGTAATGATGTACACATGAAAATAACATAATATTATATGTTAATTATTCTTCCAAAAAATACACGTAGTTTTCACTTACCAAGTCAGGTGCTGGAAAATATTTTAAAGATTGAATTTTTCTCCGAATTATGAATGTCACTGAAACCTGAGAAATATTTTAGTTTTTCAATTCCATTCTTTAAAAGAACAAGTCCCTTTCTGATCTGATATGTCTGATATTCATTTTTTTTCAGTGAATAATTCAGTGTACTCATTAAAATGCAATTCAGATCCCATCATTTCTCTGCTCAAACTTTCCAATGCTTCCCATCTCCATCCACAGATATTCCAATGTCTTTTATGTAGAATATAAGATCTGTAGTGTCTCACAATTTCTCCGACCTCATTTCACATTGCTCTGCCCCTTTCTCAATGGGCTGCAAATAAACGCGGTCAAAGTCCTTGTTAGGGTTTTCACTTGTTCTTCTTGTCTGGAACACTCTCCTTCCAAATATCCCCATGGATACTATAAAGAATACTTGAAAACGTGAATGACTATACGTACTATACGTATGACAAGTTAATATGCATTTTATTTTTCAAATATATTTCGGACTTAGGGAAGGCTTCTTTTAGAAAACTGTTTTAATTGCAAGTGATTCATTGAAAAGTTTATCACCTTTTCTAAAAGAAAGTAGACATTTTAAACATCTTAATATAACTTGATATCTTAGAAAGATACCCATTAACATGTATTTTGAATAAATGCTCAAAAATGTGTAGAGGTAATTTAAAAGAATGTTTTAACAATTCTAAGGAACTGTGGTTACATTTCCTACAGTCAGACAATGTACAACTTTTGGGAGGGAGACGCAAGAGGGAGGGGATATGGGGATATATGTATACATATAGCTGATTCACTTTGTTATACAGCAGAAACTAACACAACATTGAAAAGCAATTATACTCCAATAAAGATGTCAAAAAAATAAAACAAAAATCTAAAGGAGAATTCCAAGGTAAGCATCAACAGTATTTACTGATTTTTAGAAGAGTTGTTCTTTGAAATTACCCCAGGATACCGCTTATTTCATTGACTACTTCTCAGGCAAGTCATATTTACCATACTTTAAAATGCATGTTACTTACAACCTACTAAGCTAATGTAAAAAGGCAACATTTTTCTTAGAGGAAAAAATTTATATTTTCCTGCAATTACATCTTTTTTTATAACTCATTTATTAATAATTTGAAAAATAGTAGGTAATTCAATTAAACATCCAGCAATGTTTTTCAACAAATAAATTGAAAAAATATATCTTTTGGTCATTCAAGTGTATCAGAAATATAAAAATAGCTGGATAAATTACTAGGAGTTTTTATTTTTGTGGATTTACAAGGCTTTACAGACTATTCTTCACAGAAATGAACTGTACAAGCAAATAGTTGGTTAGTCTTAAATTTCTTTCTCATTAAGTGCCAGAAACTGGATATATTCATTGTTATACCAAAAGAAAGACTGCAATATCTCAAAAGTAATTTTGACTAGCAACAATCACATAATTCCTACTACATAGAGAAAAAGTTGATACAATGTGCAATTTTTTTTTTTTTTTACAATGTGCAAATTTGAAAGTGGGTTATTTCTTATGTACAGCCTATGACAGGTGGCTGAGATAGAAAACATAAGTAATAAGCAGTACTTTGGGGGAATTTTGTATATGAAACATGCCATCATTTGTCAATATTTAAAAAAAATAATTTGATCAATTCTTTTGTCTAGTTTCCTGCTGTGAAAATTACAGCATAGGCTAGATTATTTCTAATTTCCATGTATGTGTTTTATAGATATCATTATGCTAGAAAACAATTGAGTGGTATAGAAGTGAATTTTCAGTAAATATATGTTGAGTCAAAGCATAACTTTGGGGTTCTTAAATCTTTTTATTTTGGAAATGATTTTGCATTTCAGAATTACTATGTCTTCTGCTTACATTCTGCTGTATCAATAGGCCACAACTGCAAGGAACTTCCACTGAATGCAGGGAAAAAGTAGCAAAGCCTGGTAGTAAACAGACCTGGGTCTGAATGTCAAATCTGCTGTTTCAATAATAGAAAATTAGGCAGATTGATTAACTTCTAAGTGCTTCATTTTGCATCATTAAGAAGGGGATGGATAACACCTGCCTGACAGGCTTGTTGTAGTTTATGTATAGTGCCTGATACATAATACATGAATATTAGAGGAAAACTACACATATTTTAAATTTTAAGTATAGCTAATATACAATATTATGTTAGTTTCAGGTGTATAACATAGTGATTTGACATTTAAATACACTACAAAATGATCACAGTTATAAGTCTGGTAACTGTATGTCACCATACACAATTACTACAGTATTATTGGCTATAGTTGTTTTGCTCTGTATTACATCTCCATGACTTATTAAGTTTGTAACTCTTAATCCCCTTCACCTGTTTCACCCAATTCTTCACACCTCTCCCCACTGGAAACCACATGTTTGTTCTCTGTATCTATGAGACATTTTTTGTCTTATTTGTTTGCTTGTTTTATTTTTTAGATTCCACATAAAAGTGAAATCATATAGTATTTGTCTTTGTCTGACTTAGTTCACTTAGCATAATACCATCTAGATCCATCCAGGTTTTCACAAATGGCATGATTTCATTCTTTTTTTTTATGGCTGATTATACTCAGCCATAAAATATAATATTTCATTGTATATTTATCCATCGATAGGCATTTAGGCTGCTTCCATATCTTGGCTGTTGTAAATCATGCTGCAGTGAACATAGGGGTACACACATCTTATCAGATTCATGTTTTTGTTTTCTTCAGGTAAGTACCCAGAAGTGGAATTGCATGATAATATGGTACTCCAATCATTAATTTTTGAGGAACCTTCATACTGTTTTCTATAGTGGCTGCACCAATTTACATTCTCAGAAACAGCACACAATTGTTCCCTTTTCTCCACATCCTTGCCAACCCATGTCTTTAGTATCATAGCCATTCTTACAGGTATGAGGTGATATCTCATTGTGGTTTTGATTTGCATTTCCCTGATGAAAGTGATGTTGCATATCTTTTCATGTACCTGTTGGTCATTTGTAGGCTGTCTTTAGAAAAATGTTTATTCAGGTCCTCTGCCCATTTCTTAGTGAGATTGTTTGGGGTTTTTGGTTATTAATTTGTATGATTTCTTTATGTATTTTGGATATTAACCCCTTATCAGATATATTATTTCCAAATGTTTTCTTCATTGAGTAAGTTGCTTTTTCATTTTCTTGATGGCTTCCTTTACCATGCAAAAGCTTTTTATTTTGATGTAGTCTCCTTTATTTTTGTTTTTGTTGCCCTTGCCTGAGGATACCAGTCTAAAGAAATATTCATAAGACTAATGTTAAAGAGCATATCACCTATATTTTTTTAGGAGTTTTATGGTTTCAGGTCTTACATTTAAGTCTTTAATCCATTTTAGCTTATTTTTGTATATGGTGTGAGAAAGTGGCCCAGTTTTCTTCTTTTGCATGTGGCTGTTCTGTGTTCTCAACATAATTTATTGAAGAGGCTGTCTTTTTATCATTGCATAGTCTTGCCTTTTTGGTCATAGTTTAGTTGACCACGTAAGCATGGGTTTCTTTCAGGGCTCTCTATTCTGTTCCATTGATCTATATTTCTGTTTTTGTGACAGTACCATGCTATTTTGATTCCTGTAGCTTTGTAGTATAGTTTGAAATCAGAACGTATAATACCCCTAACTTTGTTCTTCTTTCTTAAGATTGATTTGGCTATTTGGGGTCTTTTGTAGTTCTATACATATTTTAGGATTATTTGTTCTAGTTCTGTGAGAAATGCCATTGGTATTTTGATAGGGTTTACAATGAATCTGTAGATTGCTTTGGGTAGCATGGACATTTTAGCCGTATTGATTCTTCCAACCCATAAGCATGTTATATCTTTTCACTTATTTGTGTCCTCTTCAATTTATTTCCTAAATATCCTATAGTTTTCAGAGTTCAGGTCTTTCACCTTCTTGGTTAAATTTATTCTTAGGTACTTTGTTCTTTTTAGTTTTATTGTAAGTGGAATTGTTTTCTTAATTTCTCTTTGTGATAGATCACTATTAGCATATAGAAATGCAACAGATTTCAGTATATTAATTTTGTATCCTGAAAATTTATTGAATTCATTTATTAGTTCTAATAGTTTTTTGGTTTCTAGGAGTCTTTAGGGTTTTCTACACTTAGTATCATATCATCTGCAAAGAGTGACAGTTTTATTTATTCCTTTCCAATTTGGATGCTAGGAATATGGGTCCCAGCCAAACTGCGTCTCCGCCCCTCTTACCTGTCTCAATCTGGCTTTTTCTTTTCACTCAGTTGTGGAAAATCTTTTCTGTTAGTTTTCAGGTCATTCTCAGAGATCGCTGCTCTATATGTAGCTGTAAATTTAGTGTGTCCATGGGAGGAAGTGAGCCCAGGATTTTCCTACTCCACTATTTTGTCCTGACTGTCATATATGTATTTGTATAAATTGTCATGTTGAGAAGATGAAGAGATAGTAGTTCAGAAACAATATCAAAAATAAAAGAAATAAGAAATGTGAAAGAAATTCAAAGAAATGTGAAAGAAATTCAAAGAAATCTGAACTTTCATACAGCATATACTTTACTCAACAAAAACCAGCTGATAGCTTTCAAAATTTTAATGTAGGAATTCTAAAAGTTATGACCTTATGATCTCAAACACAATAAATCTAAGAGAGGCAAGTGCTAAAAGACAGTTGTCATAAACAGCAGGTATGGTCACACTAGGGCATTCCAGCTAACTATCAAACTTTGGTCACCCGTTTTACTGCTTCCAGTCTCACTGCTTCCATCTTTGTCCTTCTATATTTCATTCTTAATAAAGCTAGACAGATGTTCTTTTTAAAACAATTAGACATTTTCCTTGACTCCAAACCATCTAGTGGCTTCACACTTTATTCAGAATGAAAGTCAAATATACCTTCATAAGATAGACAGCCCTGCCTGATGTTGTGCAAGACCACTTCTCTGATCTGGTAGTCCATTAGTCTCCATCTCACTCATTTTATTTCAGGTGCACAGGCCACCTTGTGTTTATGGAAAAATCCAGGGACGTACTGCCACAGTGCCTTTGCCAAACTGTTCCCTCTGCCCCAAACACTCTTCCCTCAGCTACCCAAATAATTTGCTCCCACACTTCAAGTCTCTGCTCAGATGGACCCTTATCAGTTGACTCCCAGTTGCCATTTTCTCTTTGACTTGCTTCATTTCTCTTCATTCACATATCACTACCTGATATTCATTCATTCATTCATTTATTCATTCATCCATTCAAGTTTATTGTTCTTGCCCCACCCACACTACTGGGTAAACTGTGAAAACAAAGGCTAAATATGTTTTGTATTCTCAGTAATTGATACATAGAGTGCACCAAAACATATTTATTAAATGAAAAATGTTTTTTAATTTAGGATTTCCAGTGTGCTTCTTTGTAACTCCTTCATACCTCCAACAACTTACACTATTTCCATGTACAGTTTTAGGGGTTTTTTAAAGTAACTTTTAAAACTACAATAGATATTAAAACCCCTAAAAGCTTTAAATTCCTCTTTTTAATATTCTACATTTTAAATACAGAAGTTTTTTTTTAATAATTTAGCTTAATGATTCAACATGAAATTTATGAACAGTTCAGGAGATAGTTCTTTACAGTTAAGATACCTAAAAATGTCATATATATAAACATATATATATATATATACTCTGACAGTGAATAAGTCTATTCTTCACCTCTTAGAATATCTGAATTCTAACAACTTTGTTTTAAAGTAAATTGTGGTTAGTGCAGTTTCCCAATGAATCTATTATATAGTTTGAATGTAAGTCTGTTAGACTCCCTATATTTATTTAGTAAATTAAGGTACAGCAGTAAACCGTCTTTATTGCAAGTAATCAACTTTGATTAATAAATATAACCCCTGTACCAATATTTCTTATGCATCCAAAAATACTAATATATTTAAGTAAAATATCTGATAATAAAAACAAAAATAAATTCTAAGAATTTATATAAAGCTTATCACTTCTTTCTTCACTCATTTTACATAACCAGTGCGCTACTAGGTAGCAGGACTCCTCTCTGCACTTAAAGTGATGTGTGAACTTGAGGCATATACAACTAAGGTGAAAATGTTTCCTGCTTTGACCTGCAAAAAATAGTAGTCTCTTGGAGGAGAAAAAAAATTAAAATAAGTAGTTTCAAAATTAGGGTAAATACCAAAATAGAAAAAAAAAATGTTTAAAGTGCGACAAGATAAAGCAAGTAATAGCCCAAAGAAATCTGGGAGGTACAGACTAAAGGTAACATTTACCCTCAGCGTGTATGGAAAGTATTCACCACATAGAAACCTTTGCTTTGAAGGGTGTGGAAACAATCCTTGGTAAAGAAAATGCCTAAAGAAGGTCAATAAAATATCCATAGCTTCAATGATATTTCAATACCAAGTTTTAAAGTATTATCAATAAATAAATAATTTAAATGCTCTTTTTTTTTCCTTTTTCAAACTCCTTATTTTCAAGCCATTTAAACTCAAGAGATACAATAGGGAATAAAAATGGCTTTTCAATATTCACATGCTTATTTTAGAATAATTTGTAAATAACTGTTCAGCTGCACATATATATAAGGCTAATATTTGCCAGATTGGCAAACTCTTCTTTCTTCTTTACAATTTCATTGCTAAAAATTCACCAGTGTTTTTATACATGAAATAAACATTTCAGACTTATTTTCATGAGTAAAGAATTTTTTTTTCACTTGAAACAATTAGGATTTGCTTCTATAGATCACACTGAGTCTGGCAGTAAAGCCAATGCTACAGCTGCACTCACTTCAGTGAATTACTTTTTAACTACCAACAATTCTCTTCATTTGGCTTGTATGACCAGACAAGCATCTGGGAATTTTTTTTTAAGTGGTCTTTCCAAAATAAGATATTTCTTAGCTGTACAAATCTCTTCTTTATTATTGTTATGTTTAACAGATATAGTTCCATCATTTTTTTCTTTCAATACCACTAAATAAATTTAAGCAGGAGTCCACAGCAGCACTCAGTACAGCAAAATCTAAACAAATAAGGTCAGTCAAAGCCTAGTAATTAAATCAGCAAGACTGAGCTCTCCCCCGAGTGGAATTTTAAAGCTGCAACGCCAATTGGCACAACCTGTTTTAGAAAAGTATTTTTGCATCTGCGTTATTTCAGTCATGGAGGTCTGGGTTATCTTTTAGGGTTGTAACATTTCCACTGCCTTCAACTTCTTCCAGAAAGCTGAGAAATAACTTCCCTGGATAATCCAAGAGGCTGGAAACATCTTTCTTTTTTTGCAACCATGCTGGCCAAACTGAAAAGATAAGAGCTTCAAAAGAGTGCTTTTTCCATCGTAGGGTTTGGAAGAAGAGAGCCAATCCCACAGAGAGGTTTGAACATCTCAGATACTCTTCTCATAAAAGAGCCTCACACTGTGTCTGTTGGTTACTTCCCAAATCACACTCTGTTATGGAGCTTTGCATTCTTTTCTGTTACAAAAGGAGGGCCATTAAGTTCAGCATCTGTCAGTGCTACTCCCTCTTTCTTTACGTATCTTCAGACTGTAAAACAACACCTTTCTAAAAGAAACCATGCCTTTTTTTTTGATATTCGAAAAATATTATATTTGATAAGTCAAGCCCTAATGCAAAATGTAATATTTTCTTCAGTTTAATAGTCAAGAAGGCACAGCATCATTTAATGTTTCAAAATCAGGTAAAATTATTTACCATTCAACAGTGTTATTGAATTTTTTAATTTGAATTTTATTTATTTTTTATACTGCACGTTCTTATTAGTTATCTATTTTATACATATTAGTGTATATATGAGTTATTGAATGTTGATCTTTGGCCTCCAACTACTCTCAACAGTAGAAACTCAAAATTGTCTCCATTATTAAAAGTCCCAGAACCTATGGATCCTACGTTCTAGAGGAAAGCAGTAGAAGCCAACAAAAAATAGAAAGAACAGTCTTTGGAGACATGTGTAATCAGAACAAGAGAATTAGGTTGGGATTTAAAGCAAGAATATTCCAGAAAAAAACACTAAGAAGTAAGTTTTGTATATTCAAAGAAGCTAAAAGGATGCCAGTATGGCAGAAGCTTAAGGAAATGTATGCCAGGGTAGCTTAAAGCCAGTAAAGAAGGCAAGGGCAGGTCATGATGGGCATTGTAGGCAAGGGCTAAGAATTTGGGGTTTCTTGTAAGGATAATGGAAAGTCATTCAATAGTTGTATATTGGAAAATAAAATAATGTTTTTATTTTAATAAAAATCAATGTGACTACAGAGCAAGGATGGAGTTGGGAAGGTCATATAAATGGTAATATCAGGTAAGAAGTGATGGTAGATTGGTTTATATCGGATTGGATTGGATTGGATTGGATTGGATTAGGATAATAGAAATGGATTGAAGAAAAGTGAATGGAAATTTGTTTTTTGCTTTGAAGGTAAATGTTATCAAAATTAGCTGATGATTTGATTAGCTGAATGTAGGATGGTCAGTTGGAATTCTAATTTTGCCTTTAATAGTTATTTGGATGGTAATACAATTTACTAAGACAGAAAACAGATGGGGACAGATTTGAATTAAAGAAGTTCTGTTTTGAACTCATTAATGTTGTTAAGATGGGTACTGGACTTGAAAGTGAAAATTTTAACTAGTATTAGGAAATTTTTATTTGAATTTACAGATGAGGTGAGACCTGGACATTTAAATTAGGAAGTCATTAATATGTTGATAATATTTAAACTGTAACACTCGATGAGTTCATTTTGTGTAAGTTAGAGAAATTAAGGGGTTAATGAGGCTCAAGACTAAGCCCAAAGAATGCCAAATACAGTTTGATCCAACAGTGCAGGATCCAGCAAAGAAGACTGGGAAGTAACAGCCAATGAGGTAGATGTAAATTCTTGGAAGCAAAGAGTACGAGCGTTTGATGAAGGAGTAAATGGTACAGAGAATTAAATGCTGCTGATAAGATGGAGGAAAAAAAATGGCTCTGGCTTTTGCATTTGGCAAACAAAATTAGTTAAATGGTAGGGCAAATTTAAGATTCTTTTCTTTGTTTTATTTTTGTGTTTTGGGGAGAAAATAGAAATAGGGAAAGAAGTACCTAGAGAGAAATGTAGATTTCAACACTTTATTTTTTCATTTTGTTTAACTGAAATTTTATTCCCATTGATTAGTAACTCTCCATGTCTCCCCCCAACCCCACAGCCCCTGGAAACCATCAGAACTCCTTGATTTTATGAATTTGACCATATTAGATACCTCATATAAGTGGGATAATGCAGTATTTGCCTTTCTATGATTGGCTTATTTCACTTAGGGTAATGACCTCAACATGTATAAATCTTGAGGTCATTACCCTAAGTGATTTCAACACTTTTTATAATGATCCTTGATGATACTATTTAAAATTAAACATAACCTGAAGTTTTCCTTTACAAGACAGCAGCTTCAATAGATATCAAAATCACAATAGGAGTGTCATAGTAACCATTCGCAAAGTATTCAAGTCCTTAAGTAAATGTGTAGTCATCAGTATGGAAATAATTTTATGTCTTAGTTCCTTCAAAGTAGCTGTACTATACTTCAGTTTAACAGTATTTATTGAACGTAGGCTCAGTTCAAAGTAGAAAGCTCTGAAGAATATTCAAAATGTTAGAGCTATGATCTATATTCTTCACTGACCTATTTCTATTTATGGTATTGCACTTTAATAAAGTCTCAGATTTAACATTGCAGTTTTTGCTACCCATAAAAGACACCAAAGTTCTAAGCATAAATATTTCCTCCTCCTAAATATCATAGGTTTTGATTCCAATGAACATCTTGCACCCCAACTCCATCTTAATCATTCTCTATCTCCAGTCAGCCTCACCCGTGAAAATATTCTCAAAAGTAATAGCATTTGTCCTGCAATGACCACACTGTGGCTTTGTTATTTGTTATACGTTGCATATAAAAGTAAATAAGAGTTTTCATTCTTATTCTGAAATAAATATCATTTCCTGCCGTGTTAAGTGTTTCTTTGATTATATTTTATTCTCAACACTTCCAGTGCAATGAGCCTGGTGCCTATCAGATGAGGGTATTTCTGGCATTAAATTCAGATGGTTTTTTTCCTTAGTCTCCACTAATTTATCCAAATCATGATACATATTGATTTGTTTCACATTTGATATATGATGTTTCTTACATGGTTTGTGTTTGTTCCTGATTTTTTTAAACTGATTTTGCTCTTTTATTGTTGGGAGAAGAGTTTCCTTCTTTGCCTAATCCCTGTCACCTTCCACTTTTTCTCTGTTCTGACTGTGGCTTGGAACCCTTCATTTTGTTTTCCAGTATGGAACGTTTTCTTCATGTTGGGACCATGTATTTTCCCCTTGAAATTTCAAGTTACTATATGCATGTGCTATTTTTTCATACTGTTTTTTATCTTATCTTACTTTCTTTAAAACTGTCTCTCATACTATGGACTAGATGACATCTTGACTACCCATCCTGTCTTTAAACACACACACACACACACACACACACACTCTTCTCTCCTGGAACCCTTAATCTTATTGCTCCAGCATGGACAGAATGCTCATTAGGCTGCTGAAAATCTGTCATCCTGCAAACCCCCACTGCTTCCTATACTGGAGACACTGTTTCCTTTGTCTCATATCTTCCTGTCCTTCATTTTTTCCCTATGTGCATTTCCCTAATGTACATAGTTGTCTATGTACATTAACTCTAATGTATTTTTAAGAATATATTGAAGTTAAACCTCCAAATCCTTTCAAGTGTGAACGT
Source organism: Neophocaena asiaeorientalis asiaeorientalis (assembly GCF_003031525.2). NCBI lineage: Eukaryota > Metazoa > Chordata > Mammalia > Artiodactyla > Phocoenidae > Neophocaena > Neophocaena asiaeorientalis. Next base: position 2,972,669 of record NW_020174917.1, on the reverse strand, counting down.
ATATATTTATTCAGCCCTATTATTATTATTATTTTGTTTTGTTTTGTTTTTTTGCTGTACGTGGGCCTCTCAGTGTTGTGCCTCTCCCATTGCGGAGCACAGGCTCCGGAGGCACAGGCTCAGCGGCCATGGCTCACGGGCCCAGCCACTCCGTGACATGTGGGATCCTCCCGGACCGGGGCACGAACCCGTGTCCCCTGCATCGGCAGGCGGACTCTCAACCACTGCGCCACCAGGGAAGCTCTCAGCCCTAGTATTATTGATGAGAAGTTTAATCATTCAAATTTTACAACTTTGTAGGTTACGCATTTTCTCTATGAAAAACAAATTTAAGCTATGCATATTTCTTGGCTGTTCTGGTATTTCACAATGGTTTTTCTAGATGTAGATCTTTTTGCTTATCCTGTTTGACAACTCATACTTCTCCCAATTTGAAAACGTTTGTCCTTTTTAAGCTCTTGGAATTTTTTATTATTTTGGGGATTTTTTTTCTTTTTTTTTTGTTGTTGTTTCCTTACTTGCACTTTTTAGAACATGTTTTTTTCAAAATATTGAACTAGTTGACGGTTTATTCATCTTATATTCTTTTTGGTACATAGTGAGCACTAAATACTTTGAATCGATATTTTTATCATTTTGTCCTTTTCTGAGTTATTTCCTTGACATAATATAGCCCTTTTATTGATTTTAAATTTTTTTCTGATGAGCATAGATTTTCTAAAATTGATTCAGTCTTCTTCATAAGCTTCTTCTGGATACTTAAGAATAGTTGAGGAAGGGCATAAAAGGTGTAGGACATAAAACAAAAATGTTCAATTTTAAAACAGCCACTTTTTTTTTTTTAACATCTTTATTGGGGTACAATTGCTTTACAATGGTGTGTTAGTTTCTGCTCTATAACAAAGTGAATCAGTTATATATATACATATGTTCCCATATGTCCTCCCTCTTGCGTCTCCCTCCCTCCCACTCTCCCTATCCCACCCCTCCAGGCTGTCACAAAGCACCGAGCTAATATCCCTGTGCCATGCGGCTGCTTCCCCCTAGCTATCTACCTTACTACGTTTGTTAGTGTGTGTATGTCCATGACTCTCTCTCGCCCTGTCACAGCTCACCCTTCTCCCTCCCCATATCCTCAAGTCCGTTCTCCAGTAGGTCTGCGTATCTATTCCCGTCCCACCCCTAGGTTCTTCATGACATCCTTTTTTTTTCTTAAATTCCATATATATGTGTTAGCATACGGTATTTGTCTTTTTCTTTCTGACTTACTTCACTCTGTATGACAGACTCTAGGTCTATTCATCTCATTACAAATAACTCAATTTCGTTTCTTTTTAAGGCTGAGTAATATTCCATTGTATATATGTGCCACATCTTCTTTATCCATTCATCCGATGATGGGCGCTTAGGTTGTTTCCTTCTCCGGGCTATTGTAAATAGAGCTGCAATGAACATTTTGGTACATGACTCTTTTTGAATTTTGGTTTTCTCAGGGTATATGCCCAGTAGTGGGATTGCTGGGTCATATGGTAATTCTATTTGTAGTTTTTTAAGGAACCTCCATACTGTTCTCCATAGTGGCTGAACCAATTCACATTCCCACCAGCAGTGCAAGAGTGTTCCCTTTTCTCCACACCCTCTCCAGCATTTATTGTTTCTAGATTTTTTGATGATGGCCATTCTGACTGGTGTGAGATGATATCTCATTGTAGTAAAACAGCCACTTTTAAATACTTATTTTCTTATTTCAGTGGTTAAATTCTATTCTAGGCTGATTCTATCTTCCTCTTCCTCTTACCTCACATGTTATGTGGGCACAGAGGTGTGTGGGAAATGGGCTAATGTCTTCTCATACCAGCCAATGCAAGGGTCGTGTAGAGCAGCATGAATCCTCTGAGTCCTCACTGTTCTCCATTGTGATGGGGAGAGAATAGGCATGAGTAATCTGTTTCCCTGCTCTGGGTTTGCCAGTGAGGTCTGTGACTGATAACCTCCTGGTTTCTTATCCTGGTATGGCCATGTGTATCTCCCTCCCTGACATTCTCCCTCTCTGGCCTCTGCTTCTCTGACTCTAACCCTTGTACCTCCCTGTAATAATCTTTTTAATTACATGTTGTATAATTCTGTTTATATATTATTGGAGTTGATTAGTTAATATTTTGTTGAGTGAAGCTTTTAAAGAACATAAGACTATCATTTTATTTTTCTCTACCAATCATAGCTCCAGTTACAATATCTCTGTACCTGGAAATAATATTCCTACCTCCCATAAGGAGCCCAAGACCAGGTTCTGGAAAAAGACATAAAAATTATTTTGATTCTACTGTCTACAAAGAGACTATTTGCATCCACACTGTTATATGGAAAACAGTGTAGAAATACTGAAATAGAATAGGCTTAGAAATAGTTTATTCAAATGATAATTCCACATAAGCCTTTATCAAAATAACTTCTTTGATGTGCATTTAGTACCAAAAACCACTCTGAAAGTATAAAGGAAACCATCCATGTGATTAATTTTAAGCTGAGTATAGTAAGATCCCATGTATTTACTGATTGAGAAAAATACATATTTTATGCTTGATCACTAACAATGTATTCTTTTATTTTAAAAAATTCTGAGTTACAGACTAAAAAGCATGATTTGCTAGCAGTTCTTAGAACATTGTATTGTGTGAAAGGAAATATTCTATGACATACCTGTGTGATGTATTGCCAGTTTCATGTCAATTATATAAAAGTAAAACTGTTTACAAGTCAAATGATCCCCTTCCAGTTCAAGCTTTCAAACTGTGAATACCATGGGAGGCTTCTTGGCATACAGACTTCTTCCACCTGTTCTTAGATGAAACATAAATGTGAACCATAGGAGGTGTGATTTTCAGTGCTAAACAGAAAACATTTAGGTGATAACTTTGCATGGGAAGACTACCAGTATGACCAATTAGTTGCTGAATACTTTCAATATTTCCCTTTACCAATCTGAGATTTTGCCTAGATTTCTTGGCCAAAAAAAAACAAACAAGAAATTCAGTTGTTTAATTTACACATTCGAGGTAGACAAACATAATAGAAAAAATGAGTAAATAATATAGGAGATTCAAGTTAAATAAAATGCTATTGGGGGACTTCCCTAGTGGTACAGTGGTTAAGAATCCGCCTGCCAATGCAGGGGACACGGGTTCAATCCCTGGTTCGGGAAGATCCCACATGCCGCAGAGCAACTAAGCCTGTGCACCACAACTACTGAGCCTGCTCTCTAGAGCCCGTGAGCCACAACTGCTGAACCCATGTGCTGCAACTACTGAAACCTGCATGCCTAGAGCCCATGCTCTGCAACGAAGAGCAACTAGAGAAAGCCCATGTAGCAACGAAGACCCAACGCAACCAAAAAGATAAATAAATAAAATTAAGAATATTTTTTTTAAATGCTATTGGGTTTCATCTTGTTCAGCTTTTTTAATTTAATTTGATTGATTGGAATCGTTGGATTCCAATACATTTTCCTTAATCTACAGAAGCAGGTTTAAAAGGAAATAGCTGAGTAGAACCATGGTAGCCTGAAAGAGTTCATTCATTTATTTCATACATATTATTTATAAGTAAGGATAATATAGGAAGTGGTAAAAATGAGCTGTATGCCACCTTAAATTATTAATGTAAGATCTGTAACATTCAGCACTGAGCGCCTTTTTCTTTTTTTAGTTACACTTTCATTTTATTTATTTATTTATTTATAACATCTTTATTGGAGTATAATTGCTTTACAATGGTGTGTTAGTTTTTGCTTTATAACAAAGTGAATCAGTTATACATATACATATGTCCCCATATCTCTTCCCTCTTGCGTCTCCCTCCCTCCCACCCTCCCTATCCACCCCTCTAGGTGGTCACAAAGCACCGAGCTCTGCGTCTGCTTCCCACTAGCTATCTATTTTACATTTGGTAGTGTATATATGTCCATGCCACTCTCCCACTTTGTCCCAGCTTACCCTTCCCCCTCCCCGTATCCTCAAGTCCATTCTCTAGTAGGTCTGTGTCTTTATTCCCGTCTTGCCCCTGAGCGCCTTTTCTTGAACTGTTCCATTCCCTCCATAAGTTTAATAAAGGAACTGCCCTGTTAATAAAATTGATTCAATTGGATTCAGAACTTGGAAGTAGAGTAATATCGAAAGTAATATTTTTCACTGGAAAAAGAACAAAAGATAAAACTTGGAGTTTTTGGTATCTCTCTTGACTTAGGTGTAAAGCAAACCTTACTTAACACAACAAAAGAAACTGATCTAAACAAACAAGAAAAATCTTTAGGAAAAAGTCATGGTAGTATACAAGTCATGGTTTCTGAGACACGCCTCCTTTTCTGCACAGTGTGGTCGTTAAACTTTCCTTGGAGTCTGGGATTTACTGTATTTCCCTTATTTCTTAAGCTACTGTAAGAAGGCTTTCTATTACTTGCAACTAAGAGTACTAACATATTTAAGTTTAATCAAGACCCTCATTTTCCTTTGTTTTAATAGTAAATGGCCCTTAATTTTGAGTGCATTTCAAACTATCAAAATAGTAAATTTGTACTTGGAGTATAAATAACTCACTTTAAATATACCCTTAAAATATTAATATTCTTAATAAGTAAAGATAAATCTTTGGGGACCAAACTGACTAAAAGAACAGTCAATACCAGAGCATTATTTGGCTACAGAGTTATTTAAAACAAAAAAAATAGCTTAATTGTATAAAAACACTTAACTTTTTCAATTTGGATGTTTTAAAGAAACTATGCCCAAATATTTGGTGTTAAAACCTGTGATTAACAGCATTTTACTACTGAGACTCATTCTTAAGATAAACATTTTAATCATTAATTGCAAGATTTTGGCAACATTTGGAAATAAATATTTATTATGGAAGCATTTGGAAATAAAATGAACTGCTTAATTATGTAAGTTTTTTTTAATGATGATAAAGTAAAAGAAATAGATCCATCTGTTAATTATTACTTATAACGGAGGATGGCATGGGTACTTTAAAAAACCTGTAATTAACTTTCCTGTGTACTTTAGGGCACTTTAGCATGCTCTAAATAATATGATGCTAAGTTGGAGGACCGAAAACATTACCGAACTATCTAAATAACTCCTGGAATAAATTTGTAAATATACTAATAGTTTCTGTGGGTTTTCCATAAGCCCAACATTTCCTTATTTTTCTGGTAATGTAACATCAAATTTACTTTGTTACCATTTGTTTCCAATTCTCTTCCATATTTTTCATGTAAAGTCAGTTTCACCTGTGGCTCCAGAGATAGAAATATGACCCAGTATTAGATCCTCAGAATAACCATGACCACATGTAAAACAGGTCATGTAACCCAATCAGAAGCTATGAGACACGGTCTCTGCTGTGCTCCTTGGTTGATGTATATAGAGAGCAGATTCTACCTTTCACGTGAGCTTCTAGTCTGGAGAACACAATTGGGAACTACTATTGTGTCAGTGCATGTTGACAATGCACATGATACCTTATTTGATTAATATATCAGCCTTAACACCAAAGGAGAGGGTACTAGGGACACACTGGAGCATCTAGGACTAGTTTCACTAAACTGTGCATTTTGAGTAGCATAACTTCAAGTTCCAATTCACTTGAAGAAGTTTATATTGGGTTTTCCTTTTGGTTGTATTTTTAAAATAATATATTGGAAAACTGAGACTCCAAAAACAATGTAGAACCTAAGACATAAATTTATAAGGTCATGAGCTAAGTTACCATTTAGGGTATTGGCCTCTTTCACAATGATCCCTCCTTTTTTTTCCCTTTTGTCAGTTCCTTCTTCCAAAGGATTTTACAATATACCCTCCCAAATCATATGCGTATAAAATAGCCTACCTCCTCAACAGTGCAAGTTATATCTCAGAAGGAAATATGGCTCAACCTGACACAAAGATTTTCAAATTCAGGAAAAACTGAATATAAGACATCTCAGACTATCTTCTGCTTGCAATATAGCTTAAAAAAAAACAAATGAGCAAGAAGTGAAGGGAATGTATGGAAGTGCATGTAGCCTTATAATAAATTTATCTCCCCTCTCTTAATATGTACACTGATCCAGTTTGTTACTTGACACTATACTGTCCTGCCAAATATATTAAGCAACTTCAATGTAATTTCCATGACTTTTGAGACTATGTTGGAAGCAGAAGCCATAGGATGTGCAGGTTCTGTTTGTTATTCTATACATGATGACACATAGCTTCCAAGTTCATTTTCTCTGTTTTCCTGCCTTATTCTCCTTCTCTTTCTTATCTTAGACTCCTTTTCCCTGCTGTGTTTACTCTATAATCTTCCAGCAGCATCAGACGGAGATAGAATAAAAATAAAAATTTTATAGTGTGGTAATTAGAGTAACAGGTAGAAAGATGAGTGAATACATGGCACAGTGCTAAATTCTTGCAGATGTTTCTGACTGACTCCTTGCCAACTGAATTTGAAAGCAATGTATGACTGTTTCAGGATGCCGCAGACAATCAGCTCTCCCTTTCTGCACTTTTAAGTCCAAGCTACTTGCAAGCAACATAATAAAATAACTTACATCTCTCCAGTTTATTGAGCTGAGGATAACATTCCAAAATTGGCTGACTTTTTCAAAAAAAATCTCATTTTAAAACTTTTCAAAAGCATGATTGTGTTATTACAAGTAAATGTAGCCTTTAAATCATAATTATCTGAGTTTCAAACATCTGTTGATAATTAGCACTCTTATTCATACAAAACTATTTTTAGTCCAAAATTGCCCCAGGCATTTTGGATTGTGAGATTATCTAGGGACTTAGATAAAAGTATAGATATTCTTAGACCCATCCTAACACTAATACACCAGAACCTACAATGGAGGGTCTTGTAAACATAATTTTATAAGGCTCCCAAATAATTCTATACTCAAGCAAATTTGTGAAACATTGATTCATTCTTGATATAAATTTACAGTCAAAGCCCTCCTGCTTCTACTCTAACTTCTACCCCTGATTAGTAATTAAAATTACCTTTGTTCTTTGGTGAATCTGTTCCTCAGTCTATTCTAGAGCCTACATCTTCTGTCTGTGTCCTTCATATAAATTCTTGTTCCTAGAATTATACTCCTTTCCCCATATTTTTGTTTCCTTGGTACATAACATGCAGTTATATTGTGAAATTACTTTTTGTTTGAGTAGGCTACATGATGTGAGATAAAATCAATTTTCACCACTCACATATTGCCATTTATTTAGTTTCTCAGCAACTCACATGCTTTTTTCCTCCATGTCAGTTTGTCTGCTGGTTGGGATACAAGAGAAATGTATTGTAACTCACTTAAGCAAAAAAGGAACTTATTGGAAAGATATCTAGCTGCTCAAAGAATTATCAAAAAGACTAGATAACAACGTTTAGAAAATTGTCAGGAAAAATGAAAGCTAGGCAATTTGACAAGTATCATATCACAGAAACTGACTTGTGGATGCTCCCAATACTCCCACTTCCTTGGCTTCCAACATCACCTCTACTCTATTCTCCACACCATTGCTGTGATTAGCCATTTATTTTTAAGCTATTCTTTCAATATTAAAGTTCCAAATAAGAGTATTTAAATAGGTGATTGTAGGTCATGAACCTACAACTTTCTAGGAGCTGAAAAAAGTGAGTCTTTATTCTTCCATAGTGTAAGTGGAAGAATAGTTCAGAATAACATAATAGGAGATGGAGTTAAAATAGATGGTCTGTTCACATGCTCAGTAATAGACCTAAAATGAATGACTATAATAATCCACAACTTGGCTGCTCAACATACACATAAACCCTTCTTCCTGTACATAAACTTCCAAACCAAAAAAATTTCCCCAAAGAAATATAATGCAACAATTCCCTTTTCAATGCAAATTTCATTCATATATAACCATGCGACCCAAAGGAGGCAGACCTATAAGCAATAAGGATATATTATACAGCACAGAGAAATGTAGCCATTATTTTGTAATAACTTTAAATTGAGTATAAGCATAAAAATATTGAATTACTGTGTTGTACACCTGAAACTAATATATTAATCAACTATACTTCAATTAAAAAAGGGAGGCAGACTCAACAATTCTAAACCCATACGATTATTTCATACAGTTCCAAGTCCAAGATATCTTCAAAATGTTAATTTCTCCTCTAATTCTGATCTATTGCCTAAATATTATCTCACATATGGGTTAAGTTAAACAGGTAACCAGAAGCAATACACACTCTCTATATATATTTGGGGGAAGGAAGTAATATATATATTAGAAAAAGTAAATCAGTTAATTTAAAGGATAATTCATCATTTCTGCAACGAATCAAGCCACAGATGGAATTCAGGATTTTTCTTCTCCATCAACTATACCATACTCCCTTTGATTTCAATCTGTAACTCAACTGGTAAGGTGCTAGGCCTTTTTTTGTAATATAAACTGTCATTTCTGAATGATTTGAGCCCATGGTGGGCTCATGGTGGGCTGCTTTTATACTATTACAATAGCTTTTCCTTAACATTCACCATTATGTATTAAAAAAAATGAAGTTTTTCTCTTTCTGACTTACTTCACTCTATATGACAGACTCTAGGTCCATCTACCTCACTACAAATATGTCAATTTCATTTCTTTTTATGGCTGAGTAATATTCCATTGTATATATGTGCCACATCTTCTTTATCCATTCATCCGATTATGGACACTTAGGTTGCTTCCATGTCCTGGCTATTGTAAATAGAGCTGCAATGAACATTTTGGCACATGAGTCTTTGAATTATGGTTTTCTCAGGGTATATGCCCAGTAGTGGGAATGCTGGGTCGTATGGTAGTTCTATTTGTAGTTTTTTAAGGAACCTCCATACTGTTCTCCATAGTGGCTGTATCAATTTACATTCCCACCAACAGTGCAAGAGTGTTCCCTTTTCTCCACACCCTCTCCAGCATTTATTGTTTCTAGATTTTTTGATGATGGCCATTCTGGCCAGGGTGAGATGATATCTCATTGTAGTTTTGATTTGCATTTCTCCAATGATTAATGATGTTGAGCATGCTAACGCATATATGTGGAATCTAAGAAAAAAAAAATTCATGAAGAACTTAGGGGTAAGATGGGAATAAAGACACAGACCTACTAGAGAATGGACTTGAGGATATGGGGAGGGGGAAGGGTAAGCTGTGACAAAGTGAGAGAGAGGCATGGACATATATACACTACCAAACGTAAGGTAGATAGCTAGTGGGAAGCAGCCGCATAGCACAGGGAGATCCACTCAGTGGTTTGTGACCACCTAGGGAGGTGGGATAGGGAGGGTGGGAGGGAGGGAGACGCAAGAGGGAGGAGATTTGGGAACATATGTATATGTATAACTGATTCACTTTGTTATAAAGCAGAAACTAACACACCATTGTTAAGCAATTATACTCCAATAAAGATGTTAAAAAAAGTAATGAAGTATTCTAAAATAAAATGTGGCTCCATCCAAACTCTGCCATGTTTCCAATCTGTGAAAATCACCCAAACCAACATCAAAATTCCCATTTTTCCCCAAATGGCATTATAATCCCCAAAAGGCAAGCTACTGTCACCTCTTCTAATTCAATGGAATCATGGGTCCACTAGCAGAAACCTGTCTTTGAGGTACTAAAATCTCTAAATTGCACAAGATGTCAGCCCTGGAAATAGTAATCCATATTTTGTGAATGGGTACTTAAGAGTAACTATGGGATTTATCATTACCTACTTCTAGGTATTGACTTCTAGACCCATGCAGAATATATTCTACATCTTGCATGTTGTTGTTGACAACTGATACCTGACCGGGAAAACTTAACGATTTCTGTGAACGTTGGCACACTGCTGTCCTTACTTTGATGTATAAAGAATACCTCAGTCAAAAGCCATGCTCTATAAAATACTAATGTAGTTTGTCATCATTTAATCAGTGTATGGACTTTGGTACTGGCAGAGGCACAAAGGGGAAAGTATTTTCAAAACCTGAATGAATATCTGTTTGAAAGGACAACTTGCTACTTTCTCTAAGACGAAAGGGATAAATAAAATTGACCTGTTTTAAAGCTATTCTTCGCCTATTATAAAAGATTAGGGGCTTGAAGCTGCTTACTTCCATTAGCGAGTTTGGGTACTCAGTGGCAGGAATAACTAAAATAGTTGTAATTATGGGAAGTTCATGCCATCAATTTTCTGCATAGCCTACTTCTTGTTTGTGAGGTCTTTGTGAAAGCATCACAGTGGCACTTGAAGGAGGCTCACATATATTTCACTTAAGTAATTTTGTGCAGCTGATTATTAAAATTTCCTCTGGAATAATGGCCTTCTGATAAGAATTCACGTGTGACATAAATATTGTCACACTCTGGGCCATTATACAAATCTCTCTGCAAGAATCCTCATTCTTTTCTAATTTCTCAAACTTGCTTCTTTCATTTCCTTTACTATCCAATAAAATTAACCACACTTGCTATGAATTGAGGAGTATCCTTATCTCATGCCTTATCTATTAGTAGATGACGAGATATACCACTGTAAGGAATATCTCCCGGCAAGCCATCCCTTTTTCCCACGGCCTTCAGAACTACTCCTGAGAAGCCTATACTGTCGTCACAGTCCATTTCTTGTTGTTCTACTGGTATATAAGGTAGAATGGTTGATAAAATGTTATTTTCCACCTCCTTTGCCAGATGATCAAGGAAAATTCCTTATAAGAAAATTGTGAGTTGAGGAAGAGGCACTTACCTGGTAGGAAAAATCATGGTAGGAAGGTTAATGATCTGATCATGCTACTTTTTTGTGCATATCAGAAAATGACATATACACCTCGAGTGCTATTGTAGGATGGTGTGCACCCGAAATTATGTCAATTCAACAAAAGCTATTCATGAAGAACATTTAGAATCATACGATAATGTGGTGACCATTCAAGGTTTTACCTTTAGTACTCTCTCATGGCCTATTACCAATCTAAAGCTATTTCTGAAAAATGATCATGGTTACATGCAAAAGATGGCATGGTCTTCCTTTGAGACTAAAAAATCTCTACTTTGGTTTCCAAAAGTAGTTTGTTATAGCCTCTGTAGAACATTCTGAAATGTCATAAATGCTTGAGTAGTACTCAGTTTTCTGGGTCAAAGAGGCAAATGACAGACTCACTGAGGTTTCGTAAAGAGTCAACTAGAGAAGCTTATCTTGCTGTCGGTCTCTTTTAAGTTTGGCTGTCTTTCAGACCACAAAATGAACAGATTAAACAAACCTCTGTGTCTCCTTTTTAGTGGTAGTGAGAAAAAGGTGTAGCAGTTTATTCCCTGATGTGGAGGAATGACATAACCTTCCTTGAATGAAAGGTCTACATATTTTGTGGAGTACATTTTCCCCTCTCTGATGAACATATCACCATGTCATTTAAATTACTTGTTAATTTGAACTCTACAGTCCTATCAGCATGATGTTATCAGTATAGTGAGTCCATGTGTTGACATCCTTTGGAATGAGGAGACACTAAAGATCCCGAGTACTAGAAAGTGGTACCAAGTTTCAGATGACCTAACCCTAGGGAACGAAGTTAAGGTACATTGGTGTACCTACTAGGTTAAAGCAAACAAATTGTGATATGCTGTGTTTACAAGGATAAAGGGAACATGCTGTATCAACAGGGGGTTGTAAGTTGATAGGGAATGAATTGATTTGCTCCAGAAAGACCTTCTCTAGAACAGAACAGGCCATGATTATGGGTTAATACACTGTCATCCTCCAAGACTTCTTAGATTTCAGTTCAGACCAAAATGATTTAAGTTAGCTTATAATAGCAATCATCATCCTCATGTATTAAAAGCCTCTAAATTCCTATGATTCTGACAAGGATATGTAATTGCTTTTGATGAACTATTTCGGTAGTGAGAGGGAGCTCCAGAGGGAGTGCTTAAGTTACTATAAAATCCTTTACTCCTCAGAACAAGGAATCAGTGCAATGATAAGGACATTATGACAATTCCTGATGCTTTTATGATTTTACTCCTAAAATTTGCTACTATTGCAATTAGATGGGTTCAGGATTTTAATGAGTCAAAATATGTGTTGGCTTCAGGTCAAATTCCATTTATATACCTTTTTTTCTATAAGTCTATATTCTAACCAGTTGACCACTGTGATATTCTGTATATCTAGTAAATGTTAGCTCAGAGCAGACAGAGCAGATTTTCAAGGATCAGATTCTTTTCTGATTCTTGAAATACATTTGTTTTTCTCTTTCACAGTGCTTAGTTTTCTTGGTAAAATACCCTGATAATTTTACATAATCTTGGGAAAAGATTCACAGTATGGTTTTTCTGTTGTTTTTTTTTTTGTTTTTTTTTTTTTTTTTTTTTTTTTTTTTTTTTTTTTTTGTGGTACGCGGGCCTCTCACTGTTGCGGCCTCTCCCGTTGCGGAGCACAGGCTCCGGACGCGCAGGCCCAGCGGCCATGGGTCACGGGCCCAGCCGCTCCGCGGCATGTGGGATCCTCCCGGACCGGGGCACGAACCCACGTCCCCTGCATCGGCAGGCGGACTCTCAACCACTGCGCCACCAGGGAAGCCCTTTCTGTTGTTATTTTAAGGTCTTCTCTCAAATATATACTATATCTATAGCTATATGATATTTATATATGTGATATATACATACATAATATTTAATAATTAATGTAAAGCAGCAACTTCTGCTTGAAAATAAATACTGTATATGTTAGAATGCAAACATGACTAAATGCAACTTTCGGACAGATGAGGCAGAACCAAAAGAAATTTAAGTGATTTACATACGGAGGGTATGCTAGGAAATATTTCATCTTTAGGGAATAGTAAGATGTGACAAATAAGTTGGGTCAAAAAAATGTTGAGAGATTTCTGCTTTCAGTAATGATGGAGTAGATGGTGAGAAATAACTCCTTGCTGAGAACTACTTATTGAACTAAGTAAAAATGCATCAGAGAAGAACAAGACAGTGAGTAAGTATGAAATCAATGTCTGGGAGAGGAGAGAGGACTAAGTGGGTGAAATGGACATTTGGGATCTTTTCTTTTTTAGAAAAGTGTAATGATTTGGAAGTAGCAGCTGTGAGGTTGGGGAGCTGAAGAAAGCTTTCCACAGACTCATGGGCCTAGCTAGAGGAAGAATTTTAGAGTTCAAGGCCATCTGGAAAAAATCCATAGAATTTGGAATGGGCTTTCAAATAGCTACAATAAAGGAATAAAAGTGAACTGGAAAGAGATGCTTCACTAAAACTGAAATCAGTTTCAGATCATCTCAACTTTATAACATTGCCAGAAGCAAAAATAAATTCTCTCTAGATGAAGATTATATAATCTAGAGCCTCAAATTATCTTAAAAAGGTATACTATAATATGGCAAGCTCTCAAAATTAACCAGGTATATAAGGAACAAGATGTGAATGAAAACCAAGAGAAGCAACTAGCCAAAGGTACTGACTCATAGAGGATACAGATAACGGAGTTCTCAGTCACAGACTTTAAAATAAGCAATGATTATTGTGCTTAAGAAGCAAAAAGACCAAAAGAGAGAGGGAGATAGAGAGTGTGTTGGCAGGGAACCAGAATTTATAATTGAAAAATGTAATTAGAACTAAGACTTATAATAAATGAAATTAGAAACCAGTAAATTCACTGAAGATCAGATTAGATACTGGTGAAAAGGTTATTAAACTAGAAGGTAACTCAAAAAATAAATATGCAGAATAAAAGAGACATATGTTAATAATTGTGAAAGATGCGAGAGTATACCCTGCTTGCAAGTTAGACAAATTAGCCTGCTTCAGTTTCATAGATGCTGCCAGAAAACACAAGATTCTTCACTTGGAAACAATGAACTTTAGTAGAGAGCACAGCAGGTAGCATGAGCTTTATGTTCATATCCAGTTGCTCCCCGTGGCTCACAAATTCCGTGGGGATGGTGCTGAGGTGGATACAGGTAGATGCTGGATTTGTTTCACAACCAAGGCACATTTTGCTTAGAAAACTCCTACTCTTATAAGGAAGTTGCAAGCAAACCTATACAACTCTTGCTGTAGAGGAAAGTATTATCTTTATTACCCTGGACAAAAAACAAATATTCCTTCTCCATAGGGGAAGACACCATCTCTATCTTCCAGTGTTATTTGCTAAGTAAACCTCCTTGCAAATATAGTCTGAATCAAAATCTGCCCCAAGATAGACATGGAGAATTGTCCACAAACAATATATACCCCTCACTTCTACCTCATCATGTCTTCTGGAAATTTTTCTTTTGAATATTCCACACCATTGTCCACTCTGATTAATCTGAAAGACACAGACTGCTATTCAATAAGGCTCCCATGATTAGGGTTATAAGTAGCAGGATGAGGCCAATCACTCACACCACCCAGTACTATGTATATAATAATAGTACTATATATAATAATCCCCATAACTATAACTGCTCAAATGGTCATCATAGTAGAAAAGATTCACACATAGAATACTCCTGAAATTGATGGTAAAAATTGCAACTACATGAACCAATAGAAAGGAACCTCAGAAAATAATTTGGAATGAAAAAGGCAGATACAAAAGAGTACATATATATCTAATCCAATTTATATAAAGTTAAAAACAGACAAAATTAATACATGCAGTTAGATGTTCAAATAGTTTGGTTAGTCTCTGGGAGGAAGCATCAGAAGGAATGGGGGCTTAGTGCAGTTCTTAATCTGCACAGTGGTTACATAGGATTGTTAAGTGGATATTTCATTAAGCTGTAGATCTAGAATTTGTGCACTTCAATAAAAGGGCCCAAAATAATCACGAAATATATTAACAAAATAAGGAGAGAAAAGAAACAAGCATGACAACTAGTCACTACAGATATTCTATCTTAAGCAATACAGATAAGGCATTTGATAATAGTCAACATTCATCAGTGATTAAAATGCTTAGAAACTTTATTGTAGAAATTCTGTATTCAAATAAAAAGCATGTACAGAAAATTTACATTAAACATCATAGTTAATCTAAAATGTTGAGCTCAGTTTTTCTGAGTCAGAAAATAGAAGATATTATTAATTTTCACTACTTTCACTCAATATTTTATTGAAAGTCTTAACCAATAAACAAGACAAATATTAATAGTACAAGAATTGAAAATAAATACAGCTTTATTCACAGATGAAATAATTGTGGATGCACCAAATCAACCATGTCTGCAAATAAATTATCAAAGTTAAGTAAATTTAGTAATGTGTTTGAATGCAAACTCAATACACTAAAATCAATATATAATTGCAATATGCAAAATAAATTTTATTTATATAAAATGGAATGAAATATAAAAGAAATAAAATATAACAATAAAATTAAAAGACAAATAGCTAAGAATTAATCAAAATATTTGTAAGAAATCTATATCGTTGAGTAAAATTGAAGAGGAGGTTAGCAAATGGAGAGATATACTCTTGAACTGGAGGACTTCAAATGGTTAAAATATACATTTTCCTAAATTGATCTACAATAAATTCAATGTAAACCCAGTGAAAACTGCAGAAGTTTTTTTTTTCTTTTTTGAGTAAATAGACAAGTTGATTCTAAAATGTGTATAAAAATTCAAAGAACCAAAACAATAAAGATATTTAAAGATGAACAAAGAAGGATACTTACTGTACTAGACATAAGTTGTTATAAGATGGCACTAGTGAAGAACTCTGTTTTATTTCCTAAAGTATAGGCAAGGAGACTCATGGATCAAAATGGCAAGTTCAGAAAGAAACCCATTTCATTTAATACAAAGGTAATATTGCAGTGCCGAGGAAAGATTACTTTAAATGGTGCTGGGTCATATAATAATATGAAATATATGAAATTGACATCTACCTCATACTATGCATACAAATTATTATTACTTTGCTGTTGTTACTGTATGTCTAAATGTGAAAGATAAGCCAATAAATCTTCCAGATTAGAGAATATCTTCATAAACTTAGAAAAGAAAAAAGTTCTTAACCAAAACTTTACAAGTTGTAAACATTAAGAATAAGATTGCTGTGCTTGCTTCGGCAGCGCATATACTAAAATTGGAACGATACAGAGAAGATTAGCATGGCCCTGTGCAAGGATGACATGCAAATTCGTGAAACGTTCCATATTTTTACGAAGTGAGAGAGTGGCATAGACATATATACACTACCAAATGTACAATAGATAGCTAGTGGGAAGCAGTCGCGTAGCACAGGGAGACCAGCTCAGTGCTTTGTTTCCACCTAGAGGGGTGGGATGGGGAGGGTGGGAGGGAGAAGCAAGTGGAAGGGGATATGGGGATATATGTATATGTATAGCTGATTCACTTTGTTATACAGCAGAAACTAGCACACCATTGTAGAGCAATTATACTCCAGTAAAGATGTTTAAAAAAAAGATAGCTAATTGATTACATTTGAAAGAAAAACTTCTTTTCATTAAAAGACAGAAATGAATGAAAAAGCAAAGAGGGGAGAAGCTAATTGCCACAAATATAACTGAGGTGCTTCTATTCAGAATAGAGCATGACTTCATACAGATTAATAATAAAACGACAGCAAAATCAATTTAAAAATTTAAGAAGCGCTTCAGAAAAAGAGGTATAGAAATGGCGAAGGTGGTCAATTTTCAAAAGTGCAAATTGAAAGAGACTCTACCACCAACATCAGCACTGATACCAGCAGCTTCTATATAAAGTAGACTGAGGGCTTGGCTCTCCAAGGAAACATATCCTGGACAGGGCTGGCATCCGCAGAACTGTATGCTCCTGCAATGGAATTAGTCTGCAAAGCTCCTAACGTTTCCATTGACAACAACATAATAATTTATCCAAACAAGCCTGAGTAGTTAAAATAAATAAATAAAAGCTGTCATGGAGTATGAAGAGAGTTAAAGGCCACTTGGGAAAGGTACAGAAAAGGTCCAAAACATTCCTAGAGCAACAAGGAAGGAATTTGATTGGAACACCATTTTCTAAACAGTAGGCTATGGCATCATAGGTGGAACCCTGTGAATGTCCTATGTGATTGTTATGGTTACTCTCCTTTATGATCAGCCTCGTGTGGCCGCAACGATATCTTTATATACAGATAGATATCAATCAAGTCATATTGACCATAAATCCAGAGGAAATTAATGAGCTATAATACATTATGAAAACTCTCACTATTGCATTTCCTCCTAAGCTTTGCTTTCTTTTAGCCCACTTACTCTAATTTGAAATGAACCTTCCAGGAAAACTGCACTCTTCAGGATAAGCCAGACTCACATTATGAGACATATTTTGTGCTTACTATGATTGTTTTCCACAAAGGCCTTTGGCTGTTTAATAAAGTAAGTCAAGAAAACTGAATCCCCCGAAGTTTCTTAATCACCTTATTCTATCCTTCAGAAAAGCTAGTTAAGTTTGAAAAAGCATCTGTTTGTTTAAAATCAAAAACATAAACACTGAAGGCATAGCTTTAAAAAAGGAATTATTCTCCCTTTCCAATAAGTGAGCAACAGTTATTTTCCAGGAGTATGTTATTTTATGTTAATTTAAGATGCTACTTTAGTCCATAATAAATGTAAAGAATATCATTTTAAGCATATGAGGAAAAATAATTTTAAATGTCAAAGGACAAGAATAGTTTGAAAGTTAAAAACTTGAAAACAAGATATGGTGTAATTCCAAAACCTGAAAATAGCACAGGTTTGTCCTGCAACTCATATTCTTTTGCCAATGGAGTAGCACTCTTGTCCTGAATCTGAATGTCTTCTTTTGAATTTCTTCTCCACAACTGTTGGACTTAATTTATTCCTCCCTTAGTCTCCTCCCTACATTTTCTCATTAGATGACAGTTTCCCATCATGGGATTTTTGATTTGTGGTTCATCAACTCCCCCGAACAATGTTCCTATGCAGCTGCTAAGTCACAGGGCTCCAAAGGCAACAAGATAGATGTGAATATTAAATAAGCAGAAAAGAAACCAAGATACAATCAGAATTAAAAATACTTTGGAATCCAGTGGAGGGTGTCTTGCAAGTATAAAAAAGAAACAAATGTTTCTTCATTTGTAATAAAAAACAAATTTAAAACTTCATCATAATAGTGAAAACTTATTTCTGGAAACCAATTTTAGAATTTTCATACATTTTAATCAATAAGACTGCAATAAATGCTGAAATTAAGTTTCTGCCAATCTGAATAAATTAATGTTGAGGGAACTGAATGAATAATTAATTAATATTGAAATAAATTTTCTACCAATTTGAGTAAATCTACAAATCATCATAAAGAATTCCACTCATCCTGCACTAATCTCATAAACATGTCCAACTGGCTGATTTGATTATATTATTTTTGCTCCCATCCTTTCTAATATGTTTGATTTTAATAGAAAATAAATTAAGTGGTGCATTGAAACATATACTTACCAAGTTAGAATGGGGTTGGTTATTTTTCTCCAACTGAGAGATACAGGAATAAATGAAGACCACCAAAATGAGAACAAACAAAGGCTATTTATGCAGAACTCGCCCTCAGAGATAAGGAACCATCTCCCGTCACTTGTGTTTGCCGTAGACTCAAACGCAGACAGAGGAGAGGGCAAGTTTTATAGTGGAAAATAATAAGGGGCTTCAGGTATGCCTTGATTGGAGACTGTTTTCATGGGGAAGCTGGGCAAGTGAGGTATCCTATGTGAGTGGTTAGAGCATATTTGATTTTCTGTCGTTGGTTCTAAGTTGGAAGTGAAAGTAAAAAGAGGGGAAAAAATAACTAGGAAAGTGGGCAGTTAATAATAAGTCCTGACCATTTGGGGCCTATTGTTACCATTCTGCAGGGGTTGTGGTTTGGCTTCCTGGGCTATAGAAAGCAGGAGAGAGTTTTGTGTGTCAGAATTCTATTTTGATACATCGTCCAGCCAGTGTCCATTGGTTTATTCAGTCTCTCGTGCTAATATAATGAATCTCAAGTTTTCTTCTATTAGATTTTTTTTTTTTTTTTTGCGGTACACGGGCCTCTCACTGTTGTGGCCTCTCCCGTTGCGGAGCACAGGCTCCGGACGCGCAGGCTCAGTGGCCATGGCTCACGGGCCCAGCCGCTCCACGGCACGTGGGATCTTCCCGGACCGGGGCACGAACCCGTGTCCCCTGCATAGGTAGGTGGCCTCTCAACCACTGCGCCACCCAGGGAAGCCCTAGATATTTTAATACTACCAATAAATGTGCATTTTTCAAGATACTTAACCCAACTTAGGAGATAAAATTAATTTACATGTCTAGAGAGATTGAATTTCCAAATACAGTTGAAAAGTTCATACCAAGTTTTATTGATTTTGTACCTAAACTATAAGGAGAAACATACACTCTTTGTTACCAATAGCAGAATGAAAATTTTTGGACAGTGAATAGACAAGTAGTCTTGGCAGATCTTTAGGTAGAAACTTGGTTTCCAGAGAAAAAAAGTGCCTGTGAGAGAGTAGTGTTTTCCCATGACTTATAATATATAATGTAAATAAGTCTTCAGGAACTGCCTTCGCTTCCCTCCATGCACAGTGGCATTTTGGTGGCACTTTCCAAATTTAAACCTCCCAGGCCAATTTATGTAGAAAGTAGGGAGGATTGTTTGGCCTTAAAACAAATCTAGGACAGACACTGTTAAAACTGTGCAACCCCAACTCAGATGTGGCCATTGAGACTAGCAGACAAGATCGGCCCAGAGGGTGGTAGATCCCAGGGCACAGACGGTGCTACTCAGTGGAGTTTTGTGAAAGAGCTTAGCAAGACTCAACTAGTCAATCTCCTATCTGCAGGGGAGAGTGCAGGGAGTACAAAGTTCACACACTGTTTTTTCTTGTTGGCTTGTTTTGTCATTGTTTTTTGTTTGTTTGTTTCTGTTTTGTTTTTGTATTTGCCCTCTACTGAGGAAGCTATTCTCTATCCTAATATGTTCAGAGTTTTGGTAGGTGACTTTTTAAAAATGCTTTTCCAGCATCTATTAAACTGGCCATGTGTTTTTCTTCTTTTTAAAATCAGTTGGAATGTGTTTCTTCATTTTCTCCTTTTGAAAACTGTATAGGATTGGTGTTCTGGACTTTTGCTTAAGGTAGAGCTTTTAAAAATGAATTCAAATTTTGATAGATATAGGACTAGAAAATTTTTTATATTTCTTTTATTTTTTTTATACAGCAGGCTCTTATTAGTTATCTATTTTATACATATTAGTGTATATATGTCAATCTCAGTCTCCCAATTCATCCCACCACCATCTCCACCCCACCCCACTTTCCCTGCTTGGTGTCCATAAGTTTGTTCTCTACATCTGTGTCTCTATGTCTGCCTTGCAAACCAGTTCATCTGCACCATTTTTCTAGATTCCACATGTGTTAATATATGATATTTGTTTTTCTCTTTCTGACTTACTTCACTCTGTATGACAGTCTCTAGGTCCATCCACATCTCTACAAGTGACACAGTTTCATTCCTTTTTATGGCTGAGTAATATTCCATTGTATATACGTACCACATCTTCTTTATCCATTCATCTGTCAATGGGAATTTATGTTGTTCCATGACCTGGCTATGGTAAATAGTGCTGCAGTGAATATTGCGGTGCCTGTGTCTTTTTGAATTATGGTTTTGTCTAGGTATATGCCCAGCAGTGGGATTGCTAGGTCATATGGTAGTTCTATTTTTAGGTTTTTAAGGAACCTCCATACTGTTCTCCATAGTGGCTGTATCAATTTACATTCCCATCAACACCGCAAGAGGGTTCCCTTTTCTCCACACCCTCTCCAGCATTAGTTGTTTGTAGATTTTTCTGAAGATGCCCATTCTGACCAGTGTGAGGTGATACCTCATTGTAGTTTTGATTTGCATTTCTTTAATAATTAGTGATGTTGAGCAGCTTTTCATGTGCCTCTTGGCCATCTGTATGTCTTCTTTGGAGAAATGTCTATTTAGGTCTTCTGCCCATTTTCTGATTGGGTTTTTTTTTTTTTTTAATATTGAGCTGCATGAGCTGTTTATACATTTTGGAGATTAATCCTTTGTCCCTTGACTCGTTTGCAAATATTTTCTCCCATTCTGAGGGTTGTCTTTTCATCTTGTTTATAGTTTCCTTCGCTGTGCAAAAGCTTTTAAGTTTCATTAGGTCCCATTTGTTTTTATTTCCATTTCTCTAGGGGGTGGGTCTAAAAGGATCTTGCTGTGATTTATGTCAGAGTGTTCTGCCTATGTTTTCCTGTAAGAGTTTTATAGTGTCTGGCCTTACATTTAGATCTTTAATCCATTTTGAGTTTACTTTTCTGTATGGTGTTAGGGAGTATTCTGATTTCATTCATTTACATCTAGCTGTCCAGTTTTCCCAGCACCACTTATTGAAGAGACTGTCTTTTCTCCATTGTATATTCTTGCCTCCTTTGTCGTATATTAGTTGATGACCATAGGTGCGTGAGTTTATCTCTGGGCTTTCTATCCTGTTCCTTTGATCTATATTTCTGGTTTTGTGCCAGTACCATATTGTGCTGATTACTGTAGCTTTGTAGTATAGTCTGAAGTCAGGGAGTCTGATTCCTCCAGCTCTGTATTTTTCCCTCAAGATCGCTTTGGTTATTCAGGGTCTTTTGTGTGGCCATACAAATTTTAACAGTTTTTGTTCTAGTTCTGTAAAAAATGCCATTGGTAATTTGATAGGGATTGCACTGAATCTGTAGATTGCTTTAGGTAGTATACTCATTTTCACAGTATTGATTCTTCCTATCCAAGAATTGGAATCTCTTGGTATATCTCTCCATCTGTTTGTGTCATCTTTGATTTCTTTCATCAGTGTCTTATAGTTTTTTGAATACAGGTCTTTTACCTCATTAGGTAGGTTTATTCCTAGGTATTTTATTCTTTACATTGCAATGGTGAATGGGATTGTTTCCTTAAATTCTCTTTCTGATCTTTTGTTGTTACTGTATAGGAATGCAAGAAATTTCTGTGCAATAATTTTGTATCCTGCAAATTTACCAAATTCATTGATTAGCTCTAATAGTTTTCTGGTGGCATCTTTAGGATTATCTATGTATAGTATCATGTCATCGGCGATAAGTGACATATATATTTCTTCTTTTCCAATTCGTATTCCTTTTATTTCTTTTTCTTCTCTGATTACCATGGCTAGAACTTCCAAAACTATTTTGAATAATAGTGGTGAGAGGGGACATCCTTGTCTTGTTCCTGATCTTAAAGGAAATGCTTTCAGTTTTTCACCATTGAGAATGATGTTTGCTGTGGGTTTGTTATATATGGCCTTTATTATGTTGAAGTAGTTTCTCTCTATGCCCACTTTCTGGAGAGTTTTTATAATAAATTGGTGTTGAATTTTGTCAGAAGCTTTTTCTGCATCTATTGAGATGATCATATGGTTTTTATTCTTCAGTTTGTTATATGGTGTATCACATCAATTGATTTGAGTATATTGAAGAATTGATGCATCCCTGGGATAAATCCCACTTGATCATGGTGTATGATCCTTTTAATGTGTTGCTGGATTCTGTTTGCTAGTATTTTGTTGAGGATTGTTGCATCTATATCATCACTGAGATTGGTCTGTAATTTTCTTGTAGTATCTTTGTCTGACTTTGGTATTGGGGTGATGGTGGCCTCGTAGAATGAGTTTAGAAGTGTTCCTTCCTCTACAATTTTTTGGAAGAGTTTGAGAAGAATGGGTGTTAGCTCGTCTCTAAATGTTTGATAGAATTCACCTGTGAAGCCATCTGGTCCTGGGCTTCTGTTTGTTGGAAGATTTTTTTCTTTTTTTTTTTTTTTTGCAGTACGTGGGCCTCTCACCGCTGTGGCCTCTCCCATTGCAGAGCACAGGCTCTGGACACACAGGCTCAGCAGCCACGGCTCACAGGCCCAGCTGCTCCGCAGCATGTGGGATCTTCCCAGACCGGGGCACTAACCTGTGTCCCCTGCGTCGGCAGGTGGACTCTCATCCACTATGCCATCAGGGAAGCCCTGTTGGAAGATTTTTCATCACCGTTTCAATTTCATTACTTGTGATTGGTCTGTTCATACTTTCTATTTCTTCTTGGTTCAGTCTTGGAAGGTTATACCTTTCTAAGAATTTGTCCATTTCTTCCAGGTTGTCCATTTTATTGGCACAGAGTTGCTTGTAGTAGTCTCTTAGGATGCTTTGTATTTTTGTGGTATCCTTTGTAACTTCTCCTTTTTCATTTCTAATTTTTTTTAAAAGAATGTCACCTCTCCCTTTTATTTTATTTTTTATTTTTATTTTTTTAATGGTACAGTTACTTTATTTTATTTATTTATTTATTTATTTACTTTTGGCTGTGTTGGGTCTTCGTTTCTGTGTGATGGCTTTCTCTAGTTGTGGAAAGCGGGGGCCACTTTTCATCGCAGTACATGGGCCTCTCACTATCGCGGCCTCCCTTGTTGCGGAGCACAGGCTCCAGATGCGCAGGCTCAGTAGTTGTGGCTCTCGGGCCTAGTTGCTCCGTGGCATGTGGGATCTTCCCAGACCAGGGCTTGAACCCGTGTCCCCTGCATTGGCAGGCAGATTCTCAACCACTGCGCCACCAGGGAAGCCCTCTAATTTTATTAATTTGAGTCCTCTCCCTCTTTCTTGCTGAGTCTGGCTAAAGGTTTATCAGTGTTGTTTATCTTCTCAAAGAACCAGCTTTGAGAACTTTTATTGATCTTTGCTATTGTTTTCTTTGTTTCTATTTCATTTATTTCTGCTCTGATCTTTATGATTTCTTTCCTTCTACTGAGTTTGGGTTTTGTTTGTTCTTCTTTCTCTAGCTCCTTTAGGTGTAAGGTTAGATTGTTTATTTGAGATTTTTCTTGTTTCTTGAGGTAGGATCGTAGTGCTATAATCTTCCCTCTTAGAAGTGCTTTTGCTGCATCCCATAGGTTTTGGATCGTCATATTTTCATCGTCACTTATCTCTAGGTACTTTCTCATTTCCTCTTTGATTTCCTCAGTGGTCTCTTGGTTATTTAGTAACGTATTGTTTAGCTTCCATGTGTTTGTGTTTTTTACGGTTTTTTCCCTGTAATTGATTTGTAATCTCATAGTGTTTTCGTCAGAAAAGATGCTCGATATGATTTCAATTTTCTTAAATATACCGAGGCTTGATTTGTGACCCAAGATGTGATCTATCCTGGAGAATGTTCCCTGTGCACTTGAGAAGAAACTGTAATCTGCTGTTTTTGGATGGAGTGTCCTATAAATATCAGTTAAATCTATCTGGTCTATTGTGTCATTTAAAGCTTGTGTTTCCATATTAATTTTCTGTTTGTATGATCTGTCCATTGGTGTAAGTGAGGTGTTAAAGTCCCCCACTATTATTGTCTTACTGTCGATTTCCTCTTTTATAGCTGTTAGCATTTGCCTTATGTATTGAGGTGCTCCTATGTTGGGTTCATATATATGTATAATTATTATATCTTCTTCTTGGATTGATCCTTTGACCATTATGTAGTGTCCTTCCTTGTCTATTGTAAAATTTTTATTTTAATGTCTGTTTTATCTGATATGAGTATTGCTACTCCAGCTTTCTTTTGATCTCCATTTTCATGGAATATCTTTTTCCATCCCCTCACTTTCAGTCTGTATGTGTCCCTAGGTCTGAAGTGGGTCTCTTGTAGACAGCATATATAAGGATCTTGTTTTTTTATCCATTCAGCGAGCCTGTGTCTTTTGGTTGGAGCATTTAATCCATTCACATTTAAGGTAATTATCGATATGTATGTTCTTATTACCATTTTCTCAATTGTTTTGGGTTTGTTATTGTAGGTTCTTTTCTTCTCTTGTGTTTCCCACTTAGAGAAGTTCCTTTAGCATTTGTTGTAGAGCTGGTTTGGTGGTGCTGAATACTCTTAGCTTTTGCTTGTCTGTAAAGCTTTCGATTTCTCCGTCAAATCTCAGTGAGATCCTTGCCATGTAGTGTAATCTTCATTGTAGGTACTTCCCTTGCATTACTTTAAATATATCATGCCACTCCCTTCTGGTTTGTAGAGTGTTTGCTGAGAAATCAGCCGTTACCCTTATGGGACTTTCCTTGTATGTTATTTGTCGATTTTCCCTTGTTGCTTTTAATAATTTTTCTTTGTCTTTAATTTTTGTCAATTTGATTACTATGTGCCTTGCCATGTTTCTCCTTGGGTTTATTCTGCCTGGGACATTCTGCACTTCCTGGAGTTGGGTGGCTATTTCCTTTCACATATTAGGGAAGTTTTCAACTATAATCTCCTCAGATATTTTCTCGAGTCCTTTCTCCCTCTCTTCTCCTTCTGGGACCCCTATAATGCGACTGTTGGTGCGTTTAATGTTGTCCCAGAGGTCTCTTAGGCTGTCTTCATTTCTTTTCATTCTTTTTTCTTTATTCTGTTCCACAGTAGTGAATTCCACCAGTCTGTCTTCCAGGTCACTTATCCATTCTTCTGCCTCAGTTATTGTGCTATTGATTCCTTCTAGTATATTTTTCATTTCAGTTATTGTGTTGTTCATCTCTGTTTGTTTGTTCTTTAATTCTTCTAGGTCTTTGTTAAACATTTCTTGTATCTTCTCGATCTTTGCTTCAATTCTTTTTCCAAGGTCCTGGATCATCTTCACTATCATTATTCTGAACTCTTTTTCTGAGGAATTTCTGAATTCCTTTTCTGGAATGTTGGTTATCTCCACTTCATTTAGTTGTTCTTCTGGGGTTTTATCTTGTTCCTTCATCTGTTACATAGTCCTCTGCCTTTATATTTTGTCTATCTTTCTGTGAATGTGGTTTTCGTTCCACAGGCTGCAGGATTGTAGTTCTTCTTGTTTCTGCTTTCTGCCCTCTGGTGGATGAAGCTATCTAAGAGGCTTGTGCAAGCTTCCTGATGGGAGGAACTGGTGGTGGGTAGAGCTGGGTGTTGCTCTGGTGGGCAGAGCTCAGTAAAAGTTTAATCCACTTGTCTGCTGATGGGTGGGGCTGAGTTCCCTACCTGTTTGGCCTAAAGTGACCCAGCACTGGAGGCTACAGGCTCTTTGGAGTGTCTAATGGAAGATTCTGGGAGAGCTCGTTCCAAGGAGTACTTCCCAGAACTTCTGCTTACAGTGTCCTTGTCCCCATGGTGAGCCACAGCCACCCCCCGCCTCTGAGGAGACCCTCCAACACTAGCAGGTAGGTCTGGTTCAGTTTCCTTTGGGGTCACTGCTCCTTCCCCCTGGGTCCTGAAGCACACACTACTCTGTGTGTGCCCTTCAAGAGTGGAGTCTCTGTTTCCCCCAGTCTTGTAAAAGTCCTGCAATCAAATCCCACTAGCCTTCAAAGTCTGATTCTCTGGGAATTACTCCTTTTGCTGGACCCACAGGTTAGGAAGATTGATGTGGGGCTCAAAACCTTCACTGCAGTGGGTGGACTTCTGTGGTATAATTGTTCTCCAGTTTGTGAGTCACTCACCCGGCGGTTATGGGATTTGATTTTATTGTAATTGCGCCCCTCCTACCACCTCATTGTGGCTTCTCCTTTGTCTTTGGATGTGGGGTATCTTTTTCAGTGAGTTCCAATGTCTTCCTGTTGATGATTGTTCAGCAGTTAGTTGTGATTCCAGTGCTCTCGCAAGAGGGAGTGAGCACATGTCTTTCTACTCCACCATCTTGAACAAATCTCCCCCTAGAAAAATTTTTATGTGGCATCTTGGGTCAGTTCTGATAAGTTGTATTTTTTATAAGATTTGTTCATTTAATGTAAGTTGAATTCATTGCCATAAAGTCTATTGCCATATATAAATTGTATTTTAAGCATCATATATATGTAATTGTATGTGATATGAAAAAAGAGTATGAGAAGAGATCAATAATGCAGATCATTCAAGAAGATAGTGCCTTATCTCTCACTATCTGTGGGAGTGTTGGAGACACTTTGGTTGGCACCTTGCACCAAGCTGAGAAACAATTTCCTGTCACAGAGATATGAGACATTTATTTTTCCTTTTGGATAAAGCCAATTAACTAACAAAGATAATCACCTTAATTACCAGATGAATCTAGGGTGAACTATATATGACAAACAGTGCTGTCAAGCCCTCTTAATTGAGAATATGTATAGAATGGTTTGTATATGCTTGGCTATATAAAGAGGTGTTATTTCATTGTCTTTGCAATGTCTTTGCAATAGTGGATCACCTGGGATGAGCATCACATTTTGGATTAATGTTTATTCGATATTAAAATTGTTTTCTTTATTTTTCTGTCTTTGTGGGGAAGTTTTCTGGAGATTTTGGGAGGAGATGTTCTTTGTATTTCCCCAACGGTTATATTTTTGTTAGCATTAGTAACATATTATATTTTTGTAACAGTTTGGATTTTTTAAATTCCCCTGAGTTTTATTCTTAGATGTGTGCATTATTTAGAGCTGTGTTTCTTAATTTTCAAATATTTGGGCTTATTCATTTTTTCTCCTTCTTTATACATTACTAATTAAATTAAAATTCTAAGTCTTTTTCCAATATATTGAAATGTCAAATGTGTTATAATGGATGAAAAATAGGATTTAAATCAATAATTCTTGACTTAGAAGTACTTAATATGTGTGACTTTGGAGATGTTAGTTAATATCTTCTCTAAACCTTAGTTTCTTGTCTATAAAAAAAAATATAGAGTTTATTGGTTTGTTTTAAGATATAAGTGAAAAGATGTGTGTGTGTGAGTGTGTGTGTGTGTGTGTGTCTGGGTGTGTGTGTGTGTCTGGGTGTATGTCTGGCTGAAAGTAAGAATCAAATTATTAATACCTTTATGTTGTCATAGAAGACACACCAATGCCCCCATGAAAAATTATTATTATTGTTCAAAATTGGCTTGCATCTGTGATGAAATCAATATACTCATATTAGTAATGGTAAAATAAAGGGTGTGGTAAGTAATAGTGATAACATTATTCCTGAAGGACAGAGATTAATATCACTGTTTATTTTGTTGAGGAGGCAAGTTTCATATCTAATGGGTAATTTCCTTAACCGAAATAACAAATCACAATTTATACCACTGATCAGAGGATTTGGGATTATTCTTATTATTTAAGTACTTTAATGAGGACCAAATGAGTTAATATTTTTAAAGCACTTGGAAAGTGACTGAAAGGATGTGTTATTAAATGAATACATTTAAAAAATGCATATGTACACATATCACAACCAAAGGTTTAAAAGTAAAGGAAGCATTGCTATAACAATAAATGATAATTTCTATTAGAATTATTTCATGCTTTTCCCTATTGTTTAATGTATTCTACTATCAGTTAGCTCTTAATAAATATAAAGGCAAATTTTTAGAATGCCTTAAATGTATTATTCTTTAATGTTTGCACGAATAATATCTAAAATATGAATTTGTCCACTTATACTCTGACTGCTGTGTAGGATGTCAGTCCAGTTTTGCTCCTTGACTTGTATTTTAATGATTTATCTGTATGCACTAAATGATAGTTCATTCAAATATATGGTGCTTGCTTTTTGTTTATTGTTACTGTAATATCTACATTTGCTTTTGGAAATAACATGCACAGAATTTGGGGGAAAAAAAAAAAAAACCTGCTCCAGAGAATAATTTCTCATTCTAAGAGTTAAAATGTTCTGACCTAGTTCTTACATGTCAGGGAAAAGGCCAGTAAAATGATCAAGTCAATAAATAATTTATTATTTGGGGACGTATATGGGATAATTATTTCTAATTTCTGGGTTCATCATTTACTAATGAATCAAAATCATTAAGGTGTTATTGGAATGGTGACAGTTGAAAGATGTTGTAAAGATATTAGAAAACATCAAATTGTTTTTTACCAACTAAACATCCAAGATTATAGTAACAGTGACACCAAACACTAGATTTTTGAAGAAGTTACTCATACCACAAATATTTTTCTTGTTCAAAAATGTTTATTGTATCCCGTCTGCGATCTTTAAAAAAAAAAAAAAAGTTGAAACAACAAATACTATTGTATGTCAGGTAAAAATTTTAAATGAATATTCTCTTTGTTCTTCAAAAATCCCTGTAAGATATACAAAAATCCATATTGTTAAGTTTCCATTTTACTTTTGAATAAGAAATTGACCAAAGTTTGAATACCTACTATATAACAGACATAACTTGGACTCATAGAGGGATAACTTCAAATGTTTGCTACCTCTTTCATCTGTGATTCTCAATTTTTAGTGTTCATAGGAACCATCTGGGGCCCTGGAAAAATTAGATCCATATCCTAGACTCCAATCATAAGTAT
This sequence comes from Neophocaena asiaeorientalis asiaeorientalis, assembly GCF_003031525.2. Lineage (NCBI taxonomy): Eukaryota > Metazoa > Chordata > Mammalia > Artiodactyla > Phocoenidae > Neophocaena > Neophocaena asiaeorientalis. Next base: position 2,943,355 of record NW_020174917.1, on the reverse strand, counting down.
TTTGATGAAACTCAAATCTGTCTTTTAAATAAGCACCAGCTATTATTCACAACCAAGTTGTCTACTGACCACACCTTGCTTTTCAATCTATGCTTTTGTACATATTTAACTTGCATCATTAGCTTCAGGTATACATTACCTCCTATTATGTTCCACCTTTGAAAAGACATAAATATAGTATCTTTGTTTTTGTTATGTGATTGTTGAGTGTGTCTGGAGTACCCACAATTTTTTCTGAATGTCAAACATTTGCTATCAAAACTTCCTTAAAGGTTATTATGTGTATTTTCTACATAAATAAATGGGTTATGCAAGTTCTTAAGCACCCCTTAATTAAACCTGCACCCTAAACTCCAATTATTTTCTCACAACTTGTTTGGATTTGATTAACATCTATTCTAATCCTACAAAGTAATTTCCAGTCTCTGCTAAATTATTGTACTATAAGTAAGAAATAATCATTTAAACTTCAACCTTCTCTTTTCAAAGATTATGACAATCAGGTTTGATGGTATTACCACAGAAATGTCAGCTCAATTATTTTTAGAATAATTTGCTTCATTATAAACAGAAGGCACACAGATATAAAATTCAGTTTCTTGATTCTTAAGTAGCTTCAGTAGCAATCAAATCCAAATTGAAAGAAGCTCACACCTGCTACCTTCATCCTTTGTCACTCTCCTATGGAAAGATTTACTATCACAGGATCTAACCAATTATTAAGTATGAGCATAGAAATGAATTTTAAACATCAACATATATCCAGAAGTTACTGAATTAAAATCACCCTAACGTTTTTTCTAATATTTGGAAAATACAGTACTATATAGGGTTGCTTATGTCGCTATAGTATTGGAGATACAGAGAGGCTATATTGTTTGATCAGGAAAAAGCTTGAGATAGGACTAAGGTGTTCTGACATAATCACTCCTGTTCCATTAGTTTATTAGTTAATCACATTCACAGAACGTAGACAATCTCTGTAGCAACTCAAAACTCTTCTGAGATGAAAAAAATATATATATACCTCCAGATCAGAAACTTCAACCTCTAAGTCCATATGATTATCCAGGTATAGAAATTTTTTGAAGGACATCCAATAAATTATTTCCAGTTTGGGGAGAAAAAAGTAAGATTAGTTTTTTTTTGTTTTGTTTTGCTTTTTTACTATGTCCCTAAACAAAAGATTTTTTTTTAACTTCTTTAGTGGAGTATAATTGCTTTACAATGGTGTGTTAGTTTCTGCTGTATAACAAAGTGAATCAGCTATACATATAGATACATCCCCATATCTCCTCCCTCTTGCGTCTCCCTCCCACCCTCCCTATCCCACCCCTCTAGGTGGACACAAAGCACCAAGTTGATCTCCCTGTGATACAAGATTAGTTTTGGTTACTAGAAAGAATGAGGGTAGGGATTAAGATAATCATATACAGAATAAGTCAGGGGAAAAGAGTTAACAGTTGAGAGCTATGTTTGTCTAAAAATTAGCCCAGAGCATACACTGAGGCTTCTCAGGTTTTATACATCATTAGTTGGACAAGTAATGCTTCACATCTGAATAAACAATATGAAGATATGTTAAAGGGGTAAACCTTGGCGTATCCTTCCAAAAGTATGTTCATACAATTATTAGTTTTTGTGAGGAATCAATTTCTGGGATATTTACATCAAATTAAGACCTGAAAGGTAGTTTTTTTTTAATATCAGAATTTGTTATATAACAGTAAATATTTTTCTTTACCCAAGGGAGGTTACTAGACATGAGATACACTTTGATTCTTTTTTTTTTTACTTAAAACAAGAAGCACTGTTACTGTGAACATTGAAAAGACGCTTCTCTTTTTACAAATAATTTAAAACTATAATTTTTATTTACTGTTCTAAAACTGATGAATACATATTATTTACAAAAATATGTCTTAACAAATGGATGGAACTTGATAGTCAAAGCATTACTAACATTACAATCATTGTGTGATCCATGAATAGATTGATAGGGTTGCTCAGCTTAAAGGGAGGGCTTTTCTCATCATAGATCTGACAAGGAAAATTGCCACCTTGGATCTCCTTAGGAAAGCATATTGATGTAGTCTTTTTAGGTTTCTATTGTGAAGGACTACTTGAACCATCTGATGAATCTTTGTAGTAGAGGATATTTTCTGGACATTGCAAACAATCAGACGTTTAATGAAGGTGATTACTAGGAAAATAAAAAGAAAAGCCAAGATCAGTGATTGGAGAGGACTGTAAACCCAATTTCTGAGTTCACAGGGCAGCCAGTCAAGATTTTTAGACAGTGGGCTCAAAGCATCTTTAGATGGTACAGTGAAGAAGACAGTGGAAGTCTGGTAGATTTCCCAGTTTGCAATTTGATGTTTTTGGTGATGTTATAGACTAGACATCACAGAGGTGTTGAGACAGTGATAAGAGTGACACAACTTTCTTGTGAAACTGTAATGTTAAGGAATACAGAGAGAATGCCTTCCATTCATAGTAAGCATTATATCAAGTGTTAGTTATATCATTTAGTGAATGATTCAGTATTGTCTTGTTTATATTATATATAAAGAGTAGACAACATAATCACAAAACATATAAAATGATCTATGATATTGAAGAACATTTCTCCCTCAGCTCCCAATTTAAAGATAAACTCCATAACAGGATACTCTGACTTCTAAACTTTTTCTACAAGTTTAAATTTCTTAAGTAGTAGAAACATAATTTTACATTTTATAAGGCTTGCATATAACAAAGGAATTTATAGTCTCCCTTAGACAGGGTCACAGTCTATAAACAGCATAGAGCTGCACACTCTTCTGTACTACCACTGTTGCTTCTCCGTTCTTCCAGGAGTGGGCGTCATCAGAAAAGAAAATTTAGTCCATATAAGCCAGGGCAAAGTGTTAATGATTTTATTCAATCATCATTAACTTAAATGGCATAGTCAATGCTTAGAACACTGACTAAAAACAAAAAGTTTATGTAGTAAAGTTAAAAAGTGTTGAGAAGTTTACTGGAGGCCTGGTAATGGATAATTTTCCTTAAAGTGAATTTCAGAATAAAATATAAACCATTGCTTCCATCTAAAGTAGTTTAGTTACAGATGCAACGAGGTCCTTTTGTAAGATGACTTCACCTCCGCGTCTCAGTGCCTGTATTCCAAAAGACATTACATAACCAAGTCCAGGGTAGATTTATGTATTATACAATAATGCTCTGAAGTACATCTCAGCTCCCTCAGCTTATTAATGATGTTTATAAGATCAATGGATAAGCCCAAATGAAGAAGGATGAACCAGTGCTTACAGACATCACACATATTTCTCGTGAAAGGGCAAGGGACCAGAACATCAAGAAAGGGTAAGACACAGACTGGCTCTGCTAGGAAGATACTTGATTCTTTTCAAGGCACTTTGGAATTTTCCTCAACAGCTGACTCTTAACAATTTTCCACCTCTAAACTGACATCAGTATGGATCCCAAGCCATCAAGCTTAATCCAAACCCCATAACTACCCCAGCAAGCATCGCCAGTCACATGCAATCCATGGGAGGGCCTTAAGGAATATAGGCAGCTAACCTCACTCCTCTCTTTATCCAGAAAAATTAAGAATCATTTTAAAAGCTTTCACGTTAAAAGTGCTGAATTGATCAGCACGTGAGGGATGTTTAGGAAGAAATTAATTGATGTATTTCTCTTGCATTTTTCTTTTAGTTGAGAATGTCCCAAGATTTATCTAATGACAAGAATCACAAAGGGTATTTATTTACAATACTACTACTATTATTATTAATAATAATAACTATGAAATAATAAAACAGATATCCGGCCCCTTTCCCTGTTGGTATAATTCATTACATCTGGGGTTCACCAAGGAATCTTTTTATCAAGACATTTTTGGGAAACACAGCTAACAGCTTAAAAGCTGTGCAAAACACCTGAGGATATGGCATATATTGCAAAACAAATATTAAATATAGTTTAGCAGTAGACAAGAGAATATCAGATCATGGTAAAAATGTGAAAGAAATGTAAGAGAAGAAAAATGTATTTGAAAATAATGTAAATGAAAATCTTGAAAAATGCTAAAAGATGTATAATTTATGATTTACAGCCCAAGAAAATTTACGGTATTATAACCACTTACATCACTTAACATTTGAGGATTCTCTTTTTATTTTATTTATTTATTTTTATTGGTGTATAGTTGCTTTACAATGTTGTGTTAGTTTCTGCTGTACAGCAAAGTGAATCAGTTTTACATATACATATATCCACTCTTTTTAAGATTTCCTTCCCATTTAGGTCACCACAGAGCATTGAGTAAAGTTCCCTGTGCTGAGGATTCTCTTTTTAGGTTGTAATGTCTATCCTTCCCATTGCTGATGTAAAGATCTACAACTTATTTCTTTTCTATGTGTTAAATCTGGGAACATCTATTTTACTCAGTTAATGCAGTCTACACACATATCTTAGAAACCATATGCACATATAGCAGAGTCACAAATTTTAACTCATACTACAACTTGTATATATAGAAATTGTAACTGTTGCTGAGCTACCTGGAGCTTTTTCAAGAACAATACACAAATTCCAACATACAGGCAAAATCTGGTTTAAAATTCAGTCTTATTCAATCCTTCACACATGAATTTCTGTTCCTCTTGGATAAAATTATCAGTCTCTCAGCCTTTCATGACTCCTACTTCTTCATTTAAGAATGTACCCATGTGTTTGGAAGAAGCAATGTGGAAAGTTTTTAGGCACATGATTTCTGTCCTCTGGGATGCTGTGTTTTAGCCACCTTAAAGCTACCTGTTCTCCTAGCCCTTCTTGCCTGGAACATTAGCAAATGAACTGTCATAGATATAAGAGATTGTTCTCTATATGCAAGAACACTATGAACTGAGCTCTCCTGTTTTGAACCTTTATTTACTTAAATGGAGAAGAAAACAATCTGAAAGATGAAAAAATGATCTCTCTACAAAGTACCTGGTTCTAAATGCTGATATCTTGTTCTGTAATCCCCCTTTACATACCAGAAAGTGTTATTATCTTAGACTTACCTTCTATTTCCTGTTGACGCCACTCCTAATTTCCTTGCAGTCATATAAATATCTTTAGCAAATCAGTGTATACATTCTATGCTTAAAAAGGCAAGAAATAAAAGCATATTAGTCATTTTCAAACTATTATCCCCAATAAAAGACATATATATTAATATGTTTTATTTGACAGAGATAAAAAATGCAAGTGATTCATGAAACTTGAGAATCATTCTAGCTCTATCCTCAGGCTGCAGCATTCTTGTGAAGGCTGTTGCTTCCCATGGAAACAATTACTTAAATAAAACGTCTGTTTCTCATTACAGCCTTTTTGATACTCAAGCTCCAATATGCTTTGGTTTTAGCCAGCTCTTCAGCTGTTGTTTATATCTGTGCTCTCATTCATTACCCTCTCCATTCAGAGATAAAGAACAATTTGGTTGCATTCTTTCTTTGTTACATTCTTACAGTTTTCTTCTCCCATCAATTACTCCACAAGGTCAACACTTGTTCCTTTTTATATTTCCCTTCTTTGTTCCCTGTAAGAACTCAGATAATGTCTTCCCAGGCCTTCAAATTCCACTTCTTTCTAGAGTGTATCTACATACCACTCAGTTAATTTTGTGGAGACTTACTTATTACTTTTTGTATGATGAGATGTCTTGGAGAGAAAAGGGAATCGCCAAATTGGACACCTTTTATATAATGTATGGGGAAATAGGCTACTATTACTGTCATCCTTGCTTCAGATTTCTATAAATCAAGAGCATAGTAAAATGCTGTATTTGAAAAAATATACTTTGTGATATTTATTCTGAGAGTTAACTAGAGAAACTGAAATAGTTTTATATTTAGAATCTCATAGTCTGTTTAGGTGGGTTTTAAATGTTGATATAACCTTGATTTCTCTCCTTTATTTGATAAACATAGTTCAGAATATTTAAAAACTCATAATTTAAAGTAATAAGGAAACAACTATTTATTATTCATCAGTCTTACAAATAGCTGTTTCTATCTTAAATGCCACTGGAATAATTCATATAATTGCAGATGACTTGGAATGCCATGTTGCAGTAACATCATTTCTAGTACAAAATGATCAACTTCTGCACTGCAAGTTGAAAAGGACTGTTCATTTCGACTGAACAAAAATAGGTATGATATTTTCAGTTTTATTTATGAAAAATAACAATGTTATTACAAAATTTTAGAGCTATAACGATTTTCATCTATTGTTTCTTATATTTAGCTCAGGTTGATTGCTCCTGAGGGAATACTTTTGTCTTTTTCATAGAGCTTGATTGAGTCCATCATTTTTTTTTTCCTGGTTACATAATGCATTATTTATGTTACCCTAAACCATTTTGCTTTCACTTTAAAATCACTCCACAAGTCTTTTAATTTGTTTAGTCTTCTCAGAGCTTTGCAGAGCAGGCTTAGGGTCTAAAAGAAAGAGACTACAGCAATTCCCCTTCAGGGCTTTTGCATTGACTAAAAGAGAGCAATAAAACTTATCAGCTGGAAACAGTCTGTGGCTTCAGGTGAACAGACCAGTTCATTTACTACTTTTGAAGAGTCTTAGTGGGGCAGTCCAGCTCCCCTGCAAAGAAACCACTATCCCAGCACAATGAAAGAGTCTTGAAGTCCATCTGTGATGTTGTTCATCTTAACCAGGACCTCAGGTTGAGATGCTAAGGGCCAAGCAATATGGAACTAAAGGAATGGCCAGTATTTTTTAGGTGGTTTATGATAAACCTGTCCATTGAAAATAATTCTGCAATTTAAAAAGCCAGAATCTTTCTATTTGTTATACATTTTTGTTACAGGTATAGAAAGAGTTCCTTTGTCATTATACTCATATTTTAATTCAATACATATCCTGGAATGTATTGGGATAACGTGGAGACAGAGCACTAAGTTCATTTCTCTATCAACTTAGCTGACTGTCTTTAAAAGTCAATCTCAGTATAATTGGTGGAAATAAAAATAATTAAAACAGGAGCTTAAAGAAAGCCCATGAAGTCCCCGACAGTCTAGAGAGGGGGAAATAAAAATATGAGAGGAAGTATGGCCAAAAGGGGGAAAGGAATCCATACTTCTCTACCATTGTGCTTAAGGGGAAATATGTAAAATAAAGGAGTCCTGCTAATCCAAATACAGAATACAGATCCTAAGAAAATAGAAAAGGGAAAATATATGCCTTTTCCTTTCTGTACAGAAGGGACTTTGACCATAAGGACCGAGACTTCAGCCGTGAACAAGCATATTATAGCTCATACAAGCTTTGGGTAATCTGGTCATAGAGCATATTGTCGTGCCCAGCATTGCTTCCAGGAAAAAAACAAGTGTTCATATTTTCAACAAGAATCTCACAAAGTAATATTTGTAACAAAAATTAGATGATAAAATGGAATCATCTATAATATATTTAAGATGAAGTTGTGACTTCACTAGCTTTCTAACACAAACTTAGGCAAGTCAATTCATCTTTCTAATTTTCAGTTTCCTGAAATGATGAATTGAGACAGCTGAACTGGGATGAAAGATTTCCAAGATTTTCAAATCCATCAATAATAATTGTTTTCTCAATAAATAATAGTGGCTTGTTTATCTGTACTTCAGTGACAGCACATAGCATTCTTTTAAGTAATAGCAGGTTGGAATATACAGAAGTGGCTGCTCAGAAGCTGTATATCTCCTAAATATTAAAAAAAATAATAAAAAATAGCAATAGAGCTGTAAATAGTTCCAAATCTGAGGGTGTACTCCTAAATAACACCCATGCATACTTTCACTCTTCCATAATTTAATTGGTCATTTAATTCTTTCATGCAAAAATAAAGTTTTCTTAGCCACACTTTGTCTTATAAATCTGAAAACAAATCAGCACCACTTAATATTTGCTTTTTTGCTTTTATTGCCATGATTTTGAACTTTTAAGTTATTGTTAAAATTTTAGACATCTGTGATCAGAAAATATTATTTTCGGATGTAAATTAGAAACTATCCATTGAGATTTCTCTATCAGCAACACTGTAATTTCAACCTTTTTCCTAAGGGAATTTATTTTTGAAGTGACTGTGTTTCTTTTTTATCATTTCCAGTCTCTTGCTTTGTTTCCATCCTCTGGGTTTCAGAGTTTCTTTTTGATATTTCCAATTAAGACTGATATTTGCTGCGTATTCTTTTAATGCTCATATAAAAGATTTTTTGGAACAATGCCATTTTCCTAACCCACAAAGCTGTTGATGTGAGTGGGTTTGCTCTTAGGTAACTCCTTCTGTAGCACTGTTCATCATTAATTAGCATTTCTAAAGAAGTAAATGAGTGTCTTGCTTTTCACTTTCTTTGCAAAATGTTTGACATATTGTGAATGTTTGATTTTGCTGTATTGCTCTTACTATATGCTCATACATGCTTAAAATGTGATAGAATAGCATAGTGATTAAGCAGGTATAAGAATCTCAGTGAAGTGATTAAATGCTTTTCTTCTTTGATAGTATGGTGACATAGTAACTTGTCTATTATTGATAATGGTATCATAACCATGATGTAAAAATGGAAAAGAAATTGATAGGGTTTTTCCCCCCTGACATTCTTCTACATTCGTAATCTCTAAGGGTGTCTACATATACTGAAGTGATTTCTTAAGAAAATTTAAATGTATTAGATTTACATTCAATTAACAAGAATTTTCTATTTGTTCACTTGCTACAACTCCAATTCCTAGAAGAAAATTGCTTTTTACCTTGAATATAAGAACCATATTTTTTTCATGTATTTTAACATTTGCATAAAATAAATACTAGCCTAAAAAAGAAGCAACCCACGAAAATATTGTCAGCTAATCTTGGACAAGGGAGCAAAGGCAATACAATGGATAAAAGATAATCCTTTCAACAAACTGGACATCCAAGAGAAAAATGAATGAATCTAGGCACAGACATTACACACTTGACAAAATTAACACAAAATAGATAGCAGACCTAATTGTAAAATGTAAAACTATAAAACTAGAAGAAAATGTAGGAGAAAACTTAAATGACCTTGTGAATAAAGATGACTTTTTAGATACAACACTAAATTCATGATCTATGAAAAAATATTTGATAAGCTGGATTTCATGAAAATTAAAAACTTCTACTCTTGAAAAATACTGTCGAGAGGATGACAAGACAAGCCACAACCTGTGAGAAAATATTTGCAAAAGACATGTGTAATAGATCGTTATCCAAAATAAACAAAGAATTCTTAAAACTCTACAATAAGAAAATGAAAATCCCTATTTAAAAATGGGCAAAAGATCTATACAGACACCTCACTAAAAAAGATATACGGTTGGCAAGTAAACATGTGAAAATATGCTTTACATCACATGTCATTAGAGAATTTCAAATTAAGACAAGAATGAGATACCCCTACACACCTACTGGAATGGCCAATATCTAAAACACTGACTACGCCAGATTCACTGCTGGTAGGAATGCAAAATGCAGTGCCTCTTTAGAAGACAATTTGGCTGTTTCTTAAGAAACTGAATCATACTCCTTAGTATTTACCCAAATGAGTTGAAAACTGATGTCCACTTGAAAACCTGCACATGGACATTTTAGCAGCTTTATTCAAAATTGCCAAAACTTTTAATCAATCAAAATGTCCTTCAGCAAGAATGGATAAACTGCGGTACGTCCAGACCAAGAAGAGTTATTCAGAGCTAAAAAGAAATACCAAGCCAGGAAAAGATATAGAACTTGAAATGCATATTACTAAGTAAAAGAAGCCAATCTGAAAAGGCTATGTACTGTATAATTCCAACTATCTGACATCGTGGAAAAGCAAAATGACAAAGAGAAAGTAAAAAGATCAGTGGTTGTCAGGGGCTGGGGGTGAAAGGAATGAATAGGTGGATCGCAGAGAATTTTAGAGCAGTAAAACTATTCTGTATGATACTAAAATGGTAGATACATTTCATTACATATTTGTCTAAAACTATAGAATGTGCAACCCAAGCACTGATCTTTCATTTAAACTTTAGATAATGATGTGTCCAAGTAGGTTCATTGATTTTAACAAATATACTACTCTGCTGCCAGATATTGTTAATAGAGGAGGCATAGCCTCCTCCTTAGACTGTTGCTCAGTCTTTCCTGTCTTTTATAACCTTCATATTTTTCATTCACCCTGCTCAATTATATTGTAGACTTTTCCTTGATTTGGGTTTGCCTAGTGGTTTCTCATGACTATATTACATAGCCTGTGCAGTGGCAGGGGGTATATGGGAAATCTCTATACTTTTTGTTCAATCTTGCTATGAACCTAAAACTACTCTAAAAATAGTCTATTTTTTTAAAAAAGCTGAATATGTTATAGCTTAAAATTTTTGTAAGCCAGTCCTCACATTTTAGAGGAAAGGATGCCAACCATAAGCTAGGTGCTTTGCCCAAGGGCAAATAGGTATTTAGAGTGAAAATCTTGAAAAGAAACGTTCCCTGTTTACTCTCTCCTCATACTAGCCTCCCACTAAATCCTAGGACACAGATTTTGTTAAATATATTTTCTGTAATATGTAAATTCTATTTCCCTTTAGGCCAATCTATTTCTTCATGTTTCTTGTATACCTTCCAAGACAATACTATCCAACACTGATATCTGTGATTCTTGATCACCATAGAATTTGAGTATCATACAGTTCTGGAAATAAATTTAATTTCATACTTTACATTATGCAATCTTTTAATTCTGTAATAGTCGGGATGCTGTATAAACTCCTTCCAAAATGAGTAAACATTTTTAAAGAATGGATAATGGCATACATATTTTTTTATCCATTTTGGAACCTAGTCCAATTTTATGAATAGATGTGGGTTTAAGAAATATTTATATAATCTGGAAAATCTATAGGAAAGAGACTTTTACTAACAGGAATTATTTATTGCTGAATTGAATAGTGGACTGACATCATGATTTAGTATTCAGCAAAACAAGCAAACAAAAAAAAAAACACTACATATTCAATTCAGTGTTTGGCAATATCTGTTACCTTTGCTATCAGGAATTCTGTCATCTTTCTAGAAAAATATTACCCTAATTTTTCTTAAGTAACACACTCCATAACAGTGTATCCACATGTGGTTTGGATGGAGTTGCCCCAGTCACTAGCTAATTGGTAGGCTCTGACTGACCATCTCTGTTTGGCCTAAAGACTTCAGTGTGACCTAACAAGATCGGTTCCAGGATGGGGTACTGATTCAAAAGGGGCTAGTGAGACCTGCACCCAATAATTTTGTTTTTCTGTTAAGGGAGGGAAGCGCTCTCTGTGTTAACAAACACCTGAGGAGCCTTTAAAAATATGTATATGGGGGTTCTACTGCATACCAATTAAGACTGAATCTGGGGAGCTGGGTTTGGGTAAGGGTTGCTTTTTTTACGCGGGCCTCTCACTGTTGTGGCCTCTCCCGTTGTGGAGCACAGGCTCCGGACGCGCAGGCTCAGCGGCCATGGCTCAAGGGCCCAGCCGCTCCGCAGCATGTGGGATCCTCCCGGACCAGGGCATGAACCCGCGTCCCCTGCATCGGCAGGCGGACTCTGAACCACTGCGCCACTAGGGAAGCCCAAGGGTTGCTTTTAAAACCTCCTTTAAGTGAGTCTAAAGAGCATTCCAAGTACACTTAGTGTTTCATTGTGCAGATTTATTATCAGTATCTTGTAGAACATGAGTGTGAAGGCAGCAGAGAGGAAGGCAGAACCATGATGTAGAGAGAAATCAAGTCTTGATGACAGAATTTGAATCCATGTCTATTCAAAACTACCCTCAAAGGCTTTTTGACTGCTTTGCAATCCTTTTTTGGTATAAATCAATTCAAATTAGTTTTCTGTCACTTTCAACAGAAATAGACCTAATGATATGGTAAACATTTTAAGTACTTTAAATTTTTCCATACGGTTGACCCTTAAACAACGTGAGGCAGGGGATTGGGGTGCCAACCCTTCCTGCAGTTGAAAATCTGCATATAGCTTTACAGCTGGCCTTCCCTATTGGAGGTTCTTCATCCTCAGATTCGACCAGCTGCAGATGGTGCAGTTCTGTAGAAGGCATTTATTGGAAAAAAAACCCAAGCAGACCTGTGCAGTTCAAACCCATGTTGTTCAAGGGTCAACTGTATTTTTATCATTGTTCACTTAAAATCTGTTTTGTAACCATTTAAAAATATTAATGTAGTGATTTTCATAAGTAACACTATAGAATAAAAACTATCAGGTTATCATCATAATATGTTCCTATGATCTCAGCAATTATCCCTACAAGTGAGCAAGTGCTTGGTCCAAGAATTGCTACCCATATAAACTGCAATTCTACTCATTCTTCTGAGTCACACAAAATAAACATTTTTGCTTATCTTAACTATTTCTCAGAGAAATGATAAATATGACTAATACAAAGGGACTAATGTTAAAATGCATTTTTCTCAGTTTCATGAATTAAATTATGAGCTTTGTAGCAGTATTACTTTCTCACTGAACTCGTGAGATGTTTATGATAGACTGATAACAACCATTAAGGGCCTCTCCATGTGACAAGTAATGTTCACGTATCATATACATTTCAGCAAATAAAAGAGGAATGGGGCTTCCCTGGTGGCGCAGTGGTTGAGGGTCCACCTGCTGATGCAGGGGACACGGGTTCGTGCCCTGGTCTGGGAAGATCCCGCATGCCGCGGAGCGGCTGGGCCCGTGAGCCATGGCCGCTGAGCCTGCGCGTCCGGAGCCTGTGCTCTGCAACGGGAGAGGCCACAACAGTGAGAGGCCCGCGTACCGCAAAAAAAAAAAAAAAAAAAAAAAAAAGAGGAATGCACCTAGATGAACAGCATTGTGAGACCTACTAATAAAATGTGATTAAAATTTGATTAAATAAGCAGATGATTAAAATAATCCAAATCTAAAATTAACAAGGAATTCTGCCTTTTATTCCTTATTCATTCTTTATTATTGTTTCATGGCCATGATATTTATCTGCAACAAGAATACCAGATGACCTGAAAGATACATCTTTCATACATCTTTATGAAAGTAAAAAGATAAAAAATGTGCTATAAAAAATTATTCTTCAGGCTCAATACATTATTCTAATTTGATCCAAAATCTGAGGTAAAATATAAATTTTACCAACTTCTACATAATGCATATCATTACATGTTTGAATAAAAAAATTTCCACTTTTAATTTACTCTCATATTTGTAATAGTGATTAGAATGTATCTATAATATTTAACCATTACAGAACTCTTCCTGGTTATCTATATTATAACCTATGCTACAAGAGATCAATGATGCCTTTTCTGTTTCAGTCATTCATTCCTGCGTAAGAATAGCTCTAATACTTTGTAGTTTACAACAACAAAGATTTATTCATATAATTCTGTGGGACAAAAATTCATGTATTGTTGGGTTGGGAAGTTCTGTTCTCCATGGTGATAGTGGCTGTTCCCTCAGCTGTATTCAACTGGTGACTGCAATGTACTGACTATAAATAGTGAAATACACATGCTCCTCATGCAAAATCTTCCCAAGACCAGCATTAGCATGAAGCCCAGGATTACATCATGTAAGTCCAGTCCAGATGAGAGGGGATTTTTTTTTTAGGGGCAGTCTCTCAGTTGTAGCTTCTCAGTTCAGCTCTTCTTGTCCCAGAATTAAAAAGGTAAGTTACCTCAGGTTTCTCTAAATCTAAATATATATGTACAAAAATAAAAATTATCTTTCCTCTTATCCTACAGCCTGAAATATAATGACAAGGCAAGAACAGAAAAAAAAAATCATAGAAACTTCCAAAAAGTAGGGAATAAAATACATAGCAATCACTGGTCTACAGTAGTTTTGAAATCCAATTGTACATATATTGTTAGAGAATCTTACTCCTGGAGCAGGAGATGTTCTTCATTAAGCCCTAGTTTTTCTCCCTGGGAGTGATTTCCACAGCTTTTAGCACTACCTTCTGGAAGCTTCTCTCTGCCCTTTGAGTTTACCCTTACCCTAATGTTTCAATAAAAAATAGCCTATGTTTACAACTGAATAGCTTTCTCAGCTACTCACTGCCTTTGCAAGATAGGATGCCCATATTCCTCTTTTCTTTTAAACTGCCTTACCCCTTTTATTGCAGGTTGATGATTCTTTCACTAATACAGTTCTCTTAAAAAACATTTTTGGGGCTTCCCTCGTGGCGCAGTGGTTGAGAGTCCGCCTGCTGATGCAGGGGACACAGGTTTGTGCCCCGGTCTGGGAAGATCCCACATGCCGCAGAGTGGCTGGGCCCGTGAGCCATGGCCGCTGAGCCTGCGCGTCTGGAGCCTGTGCTCCGCAACAGGAGAGGCCACAACAGTGAGAGGCCCGCGTACCGCAAAAAACATTTTTGGTTTCAAAATTGTGATTCACTCAATGCCTTCAAGACTTGTTCATAATTCCATTTGAGACAGACATCTCTCTACTTTAGGCAGGTAAGGCTGCTATGGGACAATTCCCCTTAAGGGTCTTAGAGTTCATTTTGCCTAGCTGCAAGGGATTTAAATCTTTCAAAGATTGTAGTAAGAAACTTATAGTCTCAACTTGTAGTTTTATCTTTACTCTGAAGCCACATTTTACTGGGAATACTATGGATTAACATTTATCATAATGCTATTTCTCACTTTGAGAAAATTTTTGTCAGGAGAAGTAGAGGATGAGAAAAGATTATATTTTCTAACTTGGCTATCTTGGATTTGAAATATTTTCTCCAAATTCTGCTTGAAAACTGAACAGGCTCTCTTTAGTTCATCTCTCTTTCACAAGACTTTGTCATAGGTAACCTGTCAACCAACTGGTGCTATAAGCATTATGTCTTAAAATATGTTTAGTTACTTCTCAAATTCATTAGGTATATTTTCTATCATACATGTTATGTGGTCAACAGCCTTGCCAGTTTTTCCACCAAAATGTAACATGCCTGCTTTTCTTTGGTCTCCAATATCAGTTTTCTGACTGAATTTCCTGCTGTCTTTCTGAACTTTGCTTACTGCTGGATCCCAGAGCCAATACCACATGGATTAGGTTTTTATTAGAGCAGCAGCCCCTTTCAAGGGGAGAGGAAATAGATTCACCTCCTGGGAGAATTGGTGTGTACATAGATAGGGGGAAAATTAATAAAGACTGTTTTGTAGATTATTTATTAGACAATCACTATCTGCTTATGATCTCGCTTGAATTTTGCAGTATGTTAAAGGGTGGGGCTGTGTGACTGAAAGTTAAAAATTGCAAATTTGGTAAGTCCTGGGCGTTTGAAATGCAAAGATAACCTCGGATTTTTTTTTCCAGAGATGATGCTATACGATTCTAACATACTGAATTTTATATGTATACATTTATATATGAATATTACATGGATAAGCAGTAATATTAATTACTCAGTATTTCTTTCTACTGTAGACTTCTGATTTGAAAGTGGTTGTTAGATAGAGGAAAGTAGTTGTTCAGGCTGTGGAAAGAAATACCTTCCTTTTAAAATGTTGTCAGTTGTATTGTGATATCTCTATCAATCTCACTTACACTAATTAGCATGAATCCATATCTTGCAGTCTAGATTAATGCTGATTGGGAATCAATATACACAGAAGTGAAAAGAGATGTGATGTTGAATCTCACTTTTTCTATCTCTTATCTATGTTGCATTAATCAGCTTGTTTGATGCTATAGTAGCACTTTATTCATGTTTCTTTTTTTAAAACAAAGTATACTGTTTGACTCAGCTTAATAATTTAGATATTGAATAAAATCAAGTATTTATACTGGAAGAGGAGAAACCACCAAACCACTACAACATACTGGACCATCTCAGGGAAGTAATCAGATCTTCCATGATAAAAGTCTACTTTAATTCTCTATAATGTTAATAATTCATAAAAATGCATGAAAGTATTTTACATGGAAATTGGTTTAAACAGTAAAATGGGAAATACATATATTTGTAACATTTATCTAATAAAATTATCAAATATATGTCACATTTTATAAGTATTTTAACATATAAATTTATTGAAAAATAATATATTAAAAGCCTAAATATGTATTTCTTTATGAATATATGTTGACAACACATTAAACTGAAGTTTGTCAAAATTTGAGCATGTGTTTTTCCCAATGTAAAGTTGGAAGTTGAATCTAATATTTTTATTTCTGTGCCCAAACAGCCTATTAAAAAGGTCAAAACAGAAGCTTTCTGTTAGAGTTTCAGTACTTTGCAAATTTGCCATGATTTTTCAGTGTATCTATTCTTAATATGAAGTGACAGCATGGCAAAGGAAGTAATTTCAGCACATTTTTTTGGTACCGGTCGCACATACTCTTACTTGTGATCCCTCCAGAGATTTAAAAATTATTTTATGCCAAGTATTTCTTCAATATATGACTGAATTTCTCTCTCGACATTTTATAAACCTTATTTTTTCTTGGTATAATCATTGTACTTTTTTTTAACTTATTGTATCTCAAAGATTCTATGCACTATTAAAATAAGATCCAAGTAAACTGCCAGAAGTTATTCCTTTTCCTTCAGAAGTCTTTTCCTATATCTGCTGATTTATTAACTGGTCCAAAGAGCAAATTTTGGGGACTGTAATATATTTGTGGTAATGTAGTCAATATTTGAAATAAATAAAGAGTTATATGTCAAATACTCTTAGAAATAAAATTAAGGCTAAAGAATTTTAGGAAAGAAATAATATTAAGGCTAAAGAATTTTAGGAAGCAAATGTAAAACAATTTAGAATTTTCATTTATTTATTTATCTTCTGAACCTGTATTTTTTTTTTTTTTTTTTTGCGGTACGTGGGCCTCTCACTGTTGTGGCCCCTCCCGTTGCGGAGCACAGGCTCCAGATGCGCAGGCCCAGCGGCCATGGCTCACGCGCCCAGCCGCTCAGCGGCCGTGGCATGTGGGATCTTCCCAGACCGGGGCACGAACCCGTGTCCCCTGCATTGGCAGGTGGACTCTCAACCACTGCGCCACCAGGGAAGGGAAGCCCTGAACCTGTATTTTGTAAGAGAGCTCCAACTGCCTTTATTGGAGCCCAGTGATCAGGTTCCGTGATATTAAGTCCATGCAATTCGATAGAATCCATTCAGAGCCAAATATTTTGGTTTGGTTTGTCCACACATTGATTTGAATGGAATTTTTCCAACATCAATTGTATTATTTTTCATGATATAAGAAAGATGCACTATAATTTCCATTTCATGAATACGTATACTAAATTTTTAAATTCAAACACAGATCCATGGAAGAAAGGTAATACAACAAACCCAGAATTTGTGGTAATATTTTAAGTAACACTTTCTAAGTAGATATTGTGTTTTATAGAATTACTCAATCATCCACTATAGATTGTGCTTAGAGATTGAAAGTATGACAAAGAATATTTTCTGGAGAAAAGAAAGACAGGAAAGTAAGAGAAAATGTTTTAAAAAAATAATTGGTAGGGAATGCATATGATCAACTCAATTGCTTCAAAATTATACTTTGGAACAAACTGGCTTGAATATATCTGTGAATACTACTAAGTATGGCTAAAGTTTTGAAACCAACTTCTGCAAGGCATTATACTAGAAATCTATATTTATTCAGTCAAATCCATGTAATGTCAAAGGTAGAAATTATCATCTTTTTATAAATAAGGAAACTAAATTCAGAAACTAAACAGAAACTAAATTCAAATTTTAAAACTTTTATGCAGAATATAGAGAATAATATTAAAATAAATCTTTTCATTAAGTCTTTTTAATAAATAAGGTATAGAGAAGGAAAGAAAGAAATTTAATTCTCTGATCCTAGAGGATCTAGATTTAAGTTTTCAGGTTGGTGACTAGTGTTTTTACTCACTGGTTATTCCTAAATTGACTCATGTAAAATTTAGTTACTAAAATGAAATTCAGAGTCTATACAGAACTCTGCTTTATTCATAATTCCCAAAACTTGGAAGCAACTGAGATATTGTTTAATAGAGGAATGGATAAGTAAACTGTGGCACATCCTTACAATGGAGTTTTATTCAGTGCTTAGAGAAATAAGCTATCAAGCCACAACAAGATATAGAGGACACTTAAATGCATATATTTAAATGAAAGAAGTCAATCTGAGAAAGATATATACAATATGGTTCCAATTATATGACATTCTGGAAAAGGCAAAACTATGCAGACAGTAAAAGGATCGGTGCTTTCTAGAGATTTAGGGAAAGGCAGGGATAAACAGGTCAAGCACTAGCAAATTCTAGGGCAGTGAAATTAGTCTCTAAATTTTAAGGGTGTATACATGTCAATATACATTTGTCAAAACCCATAGAATGCACAACACCAAGTGTGAACCCTTTTGTAAACCGTGGACTGGGTAATAATGATGCATTAGTGTTGGTTCATCACTTGTAACAAATGTACCATCCTGGTGCTTGAGGCTATTGCATGTGTGAGGGGAAGGCTATAGGAGAATTCTGTACTTTCCACTCAATTTTTCTGTGAACCAAAAACTGCTCCAAAAAATAGAGTCTCTAAAAAAATAATGAAATGAAAAAAACACAGTGCTCTGGTAATAATAATATGAAGACTTGCCCCTCTGGATAAAAAAATTAAAACCTAGACTTAGGTGTTTACAAATGAGTATAGTAAATTTTTTTTTCTTTACTTTTGGTAGCTTTCCATGTGAATTTAAAGAGCAGTTGCTGCAGAGCTATTCTTGAATGATGATGCTCACCTTGACGCCTAATAGGTTTCTTATTGGTAGGCCAAGCACAGATGGAAGAAAAACTTGTTTTCTGACTTCTCAAATGAAAAAAAAAAAAAGTAGATAAGCCCGGGAACACTGGAAACCCTTACAGGAAACCTATCCTTTCTAGGCAGTAAACATTTATCTCCTGAAATTCAATCACATTCTTTACTCCTGTATTTTTTAAATGCAATCATCTTTGTAGGAAATCAGCACCAGCAGTTCTACAGTTCTTTAGATATCACTTCAAATTTTTTCAATTTTAATTATTAAAACACATATTAATATTTGACAAAGAAACCAGAGAAGTCCTGACATTTGTATTATTGTGTGTAAAATCCCTACTTCTCCTGATCTTGCTTTTACATATTAAAAGTCACCATTATCATTTTCAAATCTTAAACCATTTCATTATAATGTGCAAGATGCTGTGAGTTCACCCAGTCTAGGGTTCCAGGAGCACCAAAGGACAGCTGAAAGGCTCCACCTCCTGGCACAAGACCAGACCCTCAGATTGAAATTTCACATGTGTTTGTTAAAATTTGGTCAGGAACAAAAGCTTAAATATTTTCTTGTGTGTCCTAAAACATTGACATTTCTTCTTGCTTCTTTTCTGCCACATATGCAAGTACACAAAGCATATTTCTTAGAGATTAATTATTGAAACCTAGGTAGTAATTGCAATCAAAGCAGTATGTTTTCACATTTGAATTACCTTAGGTTGCTAAGTTCTTTTGACTCCAAACCCCAGTGATTTAGTCACTAATGAGAATTGT
The DNA here is from genome assembly GCF_003031525.2 of Neophocaena asiaeorientalis asiaeorientalis. NCBI lineage: Eukaryota > Metazoa > Chordata > Mammalia > Artiodactyla > Phocoenidae > Neophocaena > Neophocaena asiaeorientalis. The sequence goes on along the minus strand of NW_020174917.1, from coordinate 2,923,746 downwards.
TTTCTCTGAGGACTGTAAGCTTAAGTATGTCTTTATGTAGCTGTTTTTTTCCCCTCTGTCTTAAAGCTCATGAATTAGAAGCTGACTTTCCCTAGTTGCCAGATTTTTAATGTGCTGCTTTAGAAGAGCTTTCACTGCTTAGCATTAAAATGTCACTGGATCCAAACAGCTTTTACCTTCTCTTAAAGAAAGCATTTTTTATAGAAATTCCAATAACGCAGTAAGCAACGAACTAAAGGAATAAATAAGTTTTGTGTTTCTGAATTCCATATACAGCTTTCATTTTTTCTTATTTCTTTTAAAAAGTGAAGAAAATATTTTTGCAGTTAAGGATTTTTCTTGATTAGTCTAATCTTACAACTCATATGCTATGCTCTGTAGAAGGTGCACCTTAACTTTCAAATTACCAGCAGTTACAGAATTTTGGCATATGATTTCTGTAACTGTTCATTTTAAGCTGGCCAAAAGTTCCCGCCGAGTGCTTCCCATCTCTATAGATCATAATCTCCTATCTTTTATAGTTTATTTTAAGCATTCTTATTTTTTGGACCATAGGTGCAAGTAATCGTATGCTTATGTTCATAACCAGACACCAGGGATGGGTTCCTGTCATCTTTTATTTCACTCCCAATTCCCATTCCCTTTCCTCCCCTCCTATTATAGGCAACCACTTGAATGTATTTAATGTCTAGTCTTTTATATACATATTGGTAAAATATGTAGTGCAGTTTCGTGGTGCACATATTTTAAATGTTTCTAAGCATAGTATTTTTTTACAACAAATCCACGTTGCTATGTGTATATTTATTTCATCATCTCATTCCCTACAAAAGCATCCTTCACATTTGACTTATACATTCCTCAGTTTTAGACATGGTTATTGTCTACAACTCCCTGAAATCACACATACACACACACACATACATACACATAAAATCCTCTGTGGTAGATGTTCATACCTTTAAAGATGCCTGTGAAATTTTTTTCTGTGGTCCCTATGCAAGAGTGGGTTCATTTGTTCCTAGGGTTTAATTATTATCAATTTGAATAAGCTTTGCTCTCCAGAATGGCCAGAGCCATCTATACTCACATGAGTAGTGCCTTGGGCCTACTATACTATAACACTTATTGTCCAGACTTTTATTCTTTGCTAAATTAATCTTTGTCTTAAAATATGTATTTTTAATTACTGAGCAGCTTTTCATATTGGTGCAGTAATTTGGGGTCCTTCTCCTTAAGTTACCTGCTTGTATCTTTGGTTTACTTTTCTCTTTTTTTTTCCTTATTTTAAAAATTGACATGTAGTTGTCATACAATAATACTATGTTAGTTTCAGGAATACAACATAGTGATTTGACATTTAAATACATTACAGAATTATCACCACCATAAGTCTAGTAATCTTCTTTCCCCTTACGAAGCTATTAACAGTGCCACTGACAATATTCCCTATATACAATACACCTCCGTAACTTATTTATTTTATTACTAGAAGTTTGTACCTCTTGATTCCATTCACCTGTTTCACCATTCCTCCACCCCTCTCCCATCTGGCAACCACCCATTTGTTCTATGTATCTGTGAGTCTGTTTTCCATTTTTCCTTTTGTTATGCTGTTCATTTGTTTTGTTTTTAGGATTCCATGTATAAGTGAGATCATACAGTATTTGTCTTTATCTGACTTATTTCACCTAGCATAATACCCTCTAGATGCATCCATGTTGTCACAAATGGCAAGATTTCATTCTTTTAATGGCTGAGTAATATATATATATATATATATACCACATCTTCTTTATCCATTCATCTATCTATGAACAGTTAGGTTGCTTCCATATTTTGGCTATAGTAAATAATGCTGCAATGAACATAGGATTGCACATACCTTGTAAAATTACTGTTTTTGTTATTTTCAGGTAAATACCCTGAAATTGCTGGATCTTATAGCAGTTTTTTGAGGAAACTCTATACTGTTTTCCATAGTATGGAAAGTACTGTTTGCCAATTTACAATCCTACCAAGAATGCATGAAGGTTCCCTTTTCTCTACATACTTGTCAACACTTGTTATTTCTTGTCTTTTTGATGATAGCCATTCTGACAGGTATGAGGTGATATCTCCTGGTTTTGATTTGCATTTCCCTGATAATTAGTGATTTTGAGCATCTTTTCATGTGTCGATTGGCCATCTGTTTGTTTTCTTTGGAAAAATATCTTTTCAGGTCCTCTGCCCATTTTTTAATCAGATCATTTCCTTTTTTGGTATTGAGTTGTATGCATTCTTTATATATTTTGGATATTTACTCCTTATCAGATATGTCATTTGCAAATATCTTTTCTCATTCAGTAATCTGCCTCTTCATTTTATTGATAATTTCCTTCAATGTGCAAAGCCTTTTTAGTTTGATGTAGTCCCATTTGTTTATTTTTGCTTCTGTTTCCCTTGCCTGAGGAGACAGATCTAAAAAGATCTTGCTAAGATTAATCTCAAAGAGCATACTGCACTGAAACCATAAAACTTCTTCAAGAAGTTTTATGGTTTCAGGTATTACATTTAAATCTTTAATCCATTTTGAGTTTATTTTTCTATATGGTGTAAAAAGTGGTCCAATTTCATTCTTTTGCATATAGCTGTCCAATTTTCTCAACATCATTTATTGAAAAGGCTGTCTTTTCCTCATTGTATATTCTTGTCTGCTTCATCATAAATTAATTGACCATGTAAGTGTGGGTTTATTTCTGAGCTCTCTATTCTGTTCCATTGATCTATATGCCTATTTTTGTGCCAGTATCAAACTGTTTGGTTACTATACCTTTATAGTATTGATTGATATCCCGGATCATGATACCTCCATGTCTGTGTTGCAGTTAAAGTAGTTATTTGAGTAACATGTGTAAAATAAAGTTTCCATCTTTACCTACCTAATATGGATTTGGGATAGAAGCATTTGATAATATTATTAATATATAAGAACATAAGAAGCATATTTGTTAGATTGATTAAGACATTACCTCTTCAACATTTTTGTAGTTCTCAAGGCTACTGGGGAAGCTAATAGCATTTGATCCCAGGTATATGAGAGCTAGCTCTGCTGTCAGCCTATAGAAAAACTTTTAAATGGGACTGCTTAAGATACTGTGGCAAGATAATTTGTATTTAGTCATTCATATATTTAGTCATCCATTCAATATTTTTCTAAATTAAGAACTGTAAGATGCTAGGGTTTTTTCTAGGTATTAGTGATACATAATTTTATTAATGCATATAATTTTTACAAACAATACATCTTATATTATGGGAGAAATGGACAAAAATTCAGGAATTATCATATACTATATGTTGATAAATACTATGAAGAAATATAGGGGGTTGAGGAATATTGGGCCAAGGAATGGAGTTGCCTCAATGGAAGCTGATTTAAAAGCAAAAACTAAAGACCATGAGTATGTTTGGGAAAAAAATATTCCAGGTAGAAGGAAGAGCACATGGACACTCAGAAGTAGAGCATGTGCAGACCATTAGAGGCACATCAAGAAGCCGATGTGGTTGGAATGGAGAGAGCAAAGGAGAGAGTACGAGGAGCTGAGGACAGAAGTGTAAAGAGGCAAAAATCTTATAGCATCTGCACATTACTATAAGGATTTTGGCTTTTCCCGGAAACCCGAAACTCAGATTTGACCAATTCTACTTCACTTATCTTAATCCTGAAGCAGACCAGAACAGCCCCTCCACAATAATTTTTTTTTTTTTTTTAAATCCAGAGAACTCTATATAAATCCATGGTTCTTTCTTTTCTCTTGTGGTAAGGTTTACACCCTGTGCTCTATACACACTGTTGCCATCTTGAAAAGAAGCCATGGAGAAGAAATAGGCTAAAACATTAGAACTAGTCTAGAATATCCAAGCAGAGTCTCTAGTGCTAAAATAATTGGTTTAAATTGTTGTATATTACTTAATACAATTAAGTGTTTCTCACTACCGAGTAGGATGAAGAGAAGGTGGAAAATTACAGATCACTTTTCCTTTTCTTCCCTTCTATTCCTCCCTTCCCTTCCCCCTCTCTTTCCCCTTCCCTCCTTTCCTGCCCCCTCACTGTCTCTTCTCCCCTCCCTTTTAAATAAAGCAGTTCACTTTTTTTTTGCAAAATTGAAAGAGGGTGATTATCTATGACCCTGGAAAATGTTCACTGATAAAATAAAGCTGTTTGCTTCACTTGAGACCACAGCCTTAGTTGCTAAAATCCACAACTATTAAAAGGTCTGCATGTTAATTATTGACAGTTAATACATGTGGGAATCATTACCATCTCTGCCTTAGATTCAGTTCAAAACTTGACAGGAGTAAAGGATGGTGGTCAGAGTATAATCACCCAATAGCTCAAAATTGGCAAACAAGATTTAGATCTTTACTGAGACCAAAGACTTTTTCTTACTAATCCAGCAGTCACATTTGAAATGTAGAAGTATCAGCTGGTCCAATTATTTGATCCAAAAGTGCTGGTCTCCCATGCAGACGTTTTTTCAACCTGTAGAGAAATGGCCAGCAAATTGAGAATTAATATCTAGCCTTAATTCCTTTACCCACCCCTGACTCAAACGTAGATCTTATCACTTCAAGTTGAAAGACCAAGCCAAGACACAACCACCAAAGTCAAAGGAAACGAGTTTTGACAAAAAGAACATCTTTAACTTTGATACCTATTGCTCAACTAGATGATGGTCAGAAAAGTAGCTCTGGAATTAGAAGGTTTAGACACAGTGACCATATATAGGAGAAGAGAATACAAAGAGAAAAAAATTTGTCTGCAGTATCATGAGAGAATATGATTCCTTTTATCCTATCCATAAAGAAGTAAAATGATGAAGGCAGGAAGGAAAAAATGTGCCCTCATTGGCTGAGTATTCTCATAAAGTGTGTGCTATTTGGAAGAAATTAACATACTGAGCTGGCAAGTGTCAAAAGGCAAATCTGAATACCGTACCCACTTTAGTATTTTAGTCCCACACCTACTTGTAAATCTGGCCAACATGTGTTAGGGGCTGAAAACTTTCTTCCCTTGCTGAATTCATGTAAAAATAATTGAATATTTGGGAACCTGATTTTTTTAAAAAGACAAGTTATTTTCCTACTGTGTGACTTCAAATATGAGTTTTAAGTTAATGGATTATCAAACCCAAAGAATTTGCATTTTCATTCTCAGTCCTACTTGTTCAGTGAAATGTTTTTCCCCAAGTTAAAAGAATTTAAGACGTTATTAAGTATGAATATACTGAGTTATAAAGGAGTCTGATAAAACAAGTTTCTTTCTTTCTTTTTTTTTTTTTTTGCGGTACGCGGGCCTCTCACTGTTGTGGCCTCTCCCGTTGTGGAGCACAGGCTCCGGACGCGCAGGCTCAGCGGCCATGGCTCACGGGCCCAGGCGCTCTGTGGCATGTGGAATCTTCCCAGACCTGGGCATGAACCCGCATCCCCTGCATCGGCAGGCAGACTCTCAACCAATGCACCACCAGGGAAGCCCTAAAACAAGTTTCTTTTCATTTTGTGACCACAGTAAATTGCATCATTTATCATATGCCCCCTTTGCTTTGTTTGTTAAACAGAACAGAGTCAAATTTATGTTCTAACTAAAGATAAAGCAAAGCAAAGCAAAATTATAGCATCTTTTGCTGTACTAATCTCAATACAAATTGGCCTTGTTTTTACTTCTTTTCCTGATTTTATAGAACTTTTGTCTCAACTTGCAAAATAATATCTAATAAAAAGCCTCCCCTCTCCCCTTTTTTTAGAGAACTGGGAAGATTGCTAGATGAAGAGGTAAAGGTCTTTTGCATCATGTTGAATTACCAACAACTAATGTTTCAGGTCAGCCTCAAGAAGCATCTTTAAAATTTTTTGAGAAGGTTTTTTTCTTCATGTGAAAACTCCTAAGAAAAGGCTTTATTGACTACGTCCACAAATTCTCTGCCCAAGTAACTGATTTAATTGAACGTTAAAAGTCCCATTTTAAAACTGATGATCCAAATGTAATCTCTTTTATCTGATTAATTAGCACAGTTCTTAGTTTTTACACTAATTAAAAACAGTTTATATTTAGAGCACGAAAAAGATGGATACAGATGAAAGTCTTTTTTCCCTAAGACTGTGAAGAGATTTAATATTAACTAGAATATGCAAAAGTTAGTGATTTCTTCAATATTATATTTATAGCAAAGCAAACATTTCCATTGTTTACTCTGTCATGTTCCCACCAACAGCTTTGTAAGCTAAGCTAATTTATCATATTTCTGTCTCTTAATCCTTCCACTAATTTGGAAATGTCAGTATTTGAGTTAATTTCCAAAAGGGTACATAAAGCCAATTTCAGCTTTTCCCCTAGAACAAAACTTTTTTCTAAGAGATGAGGCAATTATTCCCAGTTGAAAACTTGAATTTTTTCTGAGTCTTCTTAAAACCTTGAAAATGTATATATTTCTTATATCTTGATATTGGTCATTGCCATGGAACAAAATGTGGAACTCATCAACACAAATAATTGAATACATTGTAGTTGGTAAATTAATGAATGAATTTTTAGGCTGATTTACAAAACAACTACTATCTGACTCTCTTGCATATTTTACAAATAAATACCTGAGTTACTGATTTTTTTAAAGGTTTCCTCTGGAAGTCTGATATTAAGTAAAAATACCTGTAAGCTAAGAGGTTTGGACAGTTCATATGAAGGGGCCATGTCAAAGAAGACCCATTAGCCTTTTCAAGGCTACAAATTCCTCTTTAATTCTTCTCCCTGTATACACTATATCACAAGAAAACTTACCCTCTACCTCCTCCTTCAAAAATATTTCTCTCTCTTTCTTTTCTTTTCTATCCTATTCTTCCATACCTGAGAACTTGCTCTTAATGCATTAATGGATTAGGTTGGATGACTGTGATAATAGCTAAGGTTTACTGGGCACACACAGTGCTCTAAGCATGGTGATAACACAGTCTTCACAACTTTATGATAGTGATACTCTTATTATTCATATTTTGTAGGCAAGAAGATAGAAGCAAAGAGAGATTACATAACTTTCAAAGATCACAGAAACCTGATTCAAGTCTACAGGCTAAATACCCTATTTTATTGTCTCTCTTTGATTTCTCTTCTCCACAGATACCCTGCCACTTTTGTCATTCGCTTGAGCTCTCTACAACCTATAGCCAAAGGACAAGTAGCACAGGGTCTATCCCTGAGACCCACTCCTGTGAGCCTAAGGACTCCCCTATCCAATTCTTATCTACTGCTCTAGTCCTATTTTCTATTTATCTTGAGAATGAATGAGAAATTTTAATGAAATTAAGTTATATAAAAATTTACATAAAAAAGAACAATTCCAATAAGTAGATTGTACTTATGTATAAATAGATAGTACAAAATTAGAAATTATGTCATATACAGTAAATTATCTGTTTTGAATCAGACCAGTGTATTTAAAGAGGAGATGCACACCAAAGATAGGTAATGAATAAGACTCTACCTGGGGAAGTAAAAGGGTGAAAGTGTATTATTCAAAATTACTAAAACATTCAGTGGTATAACAGGACCATTTCATCTTCTGTTTTTGTGTATCCCACCCACATATATTCTGTTTCTGTGCTTTTTCCATCATACTATAATCCCTCTGTTTCTGCCTACACTCAGGTACTTTCATCAAAGTGAATTTGCCTAACTTTGACATCATAGATATAAAGATTTTGCATTGCTTTTGACTAAATATATAACAGAAACTAGGCAACTCTTTCTGATTGGACTTGAGGTAATTAAAATGTCCCCAAATGTAACATTGTTAGAAGCCAAAAAATATGCAAGTAATATATATGTAATTCTAGGCAATGATTAACCCTCCAAGGACAACAGGCATGGTATATATATATGTAGTGACATTGTACATTATCCCTAGAACATTGTCTAACTTTTAATAAATATTTGTTGAGTAGATGAATTTAATAACCTTACATTTACCTAGCTTTTTTTCTGGTGATAATAACTGATCTGATTTAACCCCCAAAGATATATTGCTAATGTTGATTCACATTAGGAGAATTGGGATGACTAGTGATGCCATGAGTAGTAGTTATGGCTCTGGGCTCCCACACCTGGGTAGATACAACAAACATTTAAGAAATGAATATTTTGATACCTTGTCCAGTGTTTTTAAGAAAATAGAGCCCAAAAAACCACTATGTGCTCTTGTTTTTATTGAAGAATACATTTCCAGGAAAGTAGAAGTGGGGGAAAAAAGGAACTATGACCAGAAAGGATAGAGACCAAACAGAAAAGGCATTAGGGAACTGGTTGTTCTTCATAAAACCTACAGCTCATTGCTTGCCCTTCAATGATGTCTTCTTAGAAATTTATGAACTTCTGCCTCGTAGAATAATCCGTGGATGGGAGGAAGAAAAAGACATTCTTTTCCTGGGTTCCTGTTATGCTTGTCTGCTGTTTTCTCTCACTTGGAGTTGACTCTAATGATAGTTAGGCCATGCTTTCCAAGTTGTGTCATTAAGCCAGTTCCTTTTAGCCTAAGGTCTGTATTTTCTCCAAGTCCAGAAGTGATGGGAAGAGCCAGTAACACTGGGATCTAGTTTGTTAGTCTGGTACTAGTTATATATTATTGGCTCCTAGTTATATATTACAGTGTAACAAATTACCACAAAATTTAGTGGCTTGCAATAATCCACATTTATTATCTCAGATTAACTATGGATCAAGAATCCAGACGAACTTTAGGTGGGTCTCTTGCTTTAATGTCTCTTATAAGATTGTAATCAAGGAGGTGGCCAGGATTAGGGTCTCAGCAGAACATTTAACTGGGGATAATCCACTTCCAAGGTCACTTATATGGTTGTTGACAGCATTTAATCCCTCAAGAACAGTTTTGACTGAAGGCCTCAGTTCTTTGTTGGCTATTGCCACATGGGCTCCCTAACATGGCCACTTTTTTCATCACAACCAGCAAGGGAGAGAATTTACAAGCAAGATGAAAGTCACAATTTATGAGCCTAATCACAAAGTGACATTCCATCACTTTTGCCATGTTCTGTTTGTTAGAATCAATTTACTGGGATAGTCCTCAAAGGGAGAAGATTTCACAAGGGTATGAATACCTGGATGTGGATATCACTGGGGGCCATTTTGGGGTTTGCCTGACACAGTACTAAAGAGGCTTCAATAAAAAATCAGCTAATATTTGAAAAAAAAATTTCCCAAAATGCATATTTTAAAGGTGGGAGGAAGATGTGGTAGATGGGATAATGGCTCCCCAAAGCTTTCCACTTCTTAATCTCTGGAACCTCTGAACACATCACACGGTAAGGGAGCAGTAGGATTGCAGATGGAATCAAGGTGGCTAATCAGCTGAAATTAAGATAGGAAGATTATCCTAGATTATCCACATGGGTCCAATGTAATCATGAGGCCCTTAAAATATAGAAGGAGGGAGGCAGAAGAGTCAGTGTGGGGAATGGTACAGTGTGAGAAAGACTCACTCAGCCATTGCGGCATTTGAAGATACGATGGAACCACAAGGAATGTTGGCAGCCTCTAGAGGCTGAAGAAGGCAAGGAAATACTTTTTTCTTCCAAAGCCTTCAGAAGAAATGTAGTCCTTCAATACTTTGATTTTACCCTGGTGAGATCCATTCCAGAATCCAGACCTTCAGAACTGTAAGATAATATATTTTGTGGTTTTAAAGCACCAGATGTGTAGCAATTTATGAAGGCAGCAATGAGAAATTAATAGAGGTATTCTGCCATTTTACTATTTATTTCCATTAAATGAAGCAATATAAACATATATATATATATATATATAGGTTTATGATTAGGTAAAAATATATTTGTATATATGAGCGTATATATTTGTATGAGTGATATGAGTAATTAAGGCTAGATTGGACAGAAAATATTATAGTCAAAGTTTGTGTAGATTTGACAATTTTGAAAAAAAAAGTTCTTAAAGCACACTGTATACCAAGTGTAACCCACAGTGCCTAATATTAAGTCACTAAGATTAACAATTAATATTTGATTTTAGTTTTTTCCTGAGAAAGCAAACTTTTAAATGGTGAAAATTACATTTGTTGGATTATTACCTTTGATAACATGATAAAAATTTGGGTCTTTCAACCTCATCTCAGTAGGAACATAGGTTTTAATCACTGCTGCAGCCTTTCGGGGATGCACTTCACCTAAATATGGTTACTGTGTTAATGATTTTTATTCAGCAGCAAATCAGAAAAAAAAAAAGGCCTGCTTTCTAGTACATTTCTATTTGCTGCATTTCTCTAGATTTAAAAATTTCTATTAACTTATTATCACCATCCCGATTCAGAGACTTGTAAGTGTTATGTGCAAATGTGATACAACGTCTTAGACTCGTTTTAAGGGGAATACCATATGTTATTAATAGCAAGTAGTAACTGACAGCATATATTGTACATTGGGGATTAGATTTGATTTACAAAGCTCAAGAACTCCAAACAAAATGTGTGGATTTACAGCGTTTGGGTATTGAGCCATGGTTATAAATTTATATGATACTCCAAGGGGACTTTTTTCTCATATAAAACATCCATGAAATTTTCAAGAAAAGTTCTAGCACTCTTGGATTATGAGCAACACTACCTCAGGGTATTGTAAAAGTTAATTACAAGTATCATAATTAAGAATACAATGAAATAATTTTATTGAAATTAAATTTATATCTGATACTGTACAGAATGACAAATTTCCCACTATCTTTTAACATAATAATGCCCTTATATGTTAATTTATGGATTTTAAAATTTAACACAAAATGAATAAAGTTTTCTAAAACCATAATTTTGTTAGTAGCTAGTACTCGTGTTTTCCTTTTGCTTTGAGCTCAGTAAGATTTGTATATATAAAGAGAGTCATAGAATATCAGACTTTGATGAAACTTTAATGATCAAACAAATGTGCTCATTTTTCAATTATGAGACCAAGTGTTGTAGAAATTATAAAAGGTACACAAATTTACATAGCAAGTTACCAATAGAGCCAAATATATAGCACAGCTCTTAGCTCCCAAGCTAAGGCTCTTTTCATTTTCTATTGCGTATGATCACATCACCTGACCATCTGAAGCCATTGATGAGGATCCAGTCTCACTAATATAGAATATTATCTATTAGAAACAATTTTTATAGAACAACTTTATTTTTAGTGTAATCCCACTATAGGAAAAAAAAAAAAACCTCCTATGTTAAATATCTTTTAAAGAAACCCACAGGAAAGTCAGGTGTATCCAGCTTTGATTGGGACAATCCTAATTTGTTCCTATGATCCCAGCCTAAATACTAGGAGTTCTTACTTTCTCAACTAAGTAGGATCCAAGCCATCAGCTAAGTGTTGGGGTAGAGTTGTGATAAAGATAAAGAAAGGATAAAGTAGTGTTTATATATAATAAGAAAGTGAGCTTCCTAAGGGCATAGTGTAAGATCAGCAGGCAGTGTTGAATAGTAAATTGAGCTATGTTATCACTTATTTAAAATTAAAACAGTGAAACTGATTGCATGACTTTTTTAGAAGATAGTTGACTTCGACTGTGATTGGAGTTCACCAGTTATGTGTAATGGTAAAAGAAAGGGGCTAGTCAATTCAGAAGGTTTGCAAAATATCTGCAAATGAAGCACCTGAGACAGGATTAACCTCCAAAATATACAAGCAGCTTATGCAGCTCAATATCAAAAAAACAAACAACCCAATTCAAAAATGGGCAGAAGACCTAAATAGACATTTCTCCACAGAAGATATACAGATTGCCAACAAACACATGAAAGAATGCTCAATATCACTAATCATTAGAGAAATGCAAATCAAAACCACAATAGGTATCACCTAACACCAGTCAGAATGGCCATCATCAAAAAATCTGCAGACAATAATTGCTGGAGAGGGTGTGGAGAAAAGGGAACCCTCTTGCACTGTTGGTGGGAATGTAAATTGATACAGCCACTATGGACAACAGTATGGAGGTTCCTTAAAAAACTACAAATAGAACTACCATATGACCCAGCAATCCCACTACTGGGCATATACCCTGAGAAAACCATAATTCAAAAAAAGACGTGTATCACAATATTCACTGCAGCACTATTTACAATAGCCAGGACATGGAAGCAACCTAAGTGTCCATCAACAGATGAATGGATAAAGATGTGGCACATGTAAACAATGGAATATTACTCAGCCATAAAAAAAAACAAAACTGAGTTATTTGTAGTGAGGTGGATGGACTTAGAGTGTGTCATACAGAGTGAAGTAAGTCAGAAACAGAAAAACAAATACTGTATGCTAACACATATATATGGAATCTAAAAAAAATTAATAAATGGTTCTGACGAACCTAGGGGCAGGACAGGAATAAAGACAAAGATGTAGGGCATGGACTTGAAGACATGGGAGGGGTAAGGGTAAGTTGGGATGAAGTGAGAGAGTGGCATGAACATATATACACTACCAAATGTAAAATAAATAGCTAGTGGGAAGCAGCCACATAGCACAGGGAGATCAGCTGGTGCTTTGTGACCATGTAGAGGGGTGAGATAGGGAGGGTGGGAGGGAG
>NW_020174917.1:2830551-2909202 GCF_003031525.2 Neophocaena asiaeorientalis asiaeorientalis | reverse complement strand
GTGGAGAAAAGGGAACCCTCTTGCACTGTTGGTGGGAATGTAAATTGATACAGCCACTATGGACAACAGTATGGAGGTTCCTTAAAAAACTACAAATAGAACTACCATATGACCCAGCAATCCCACTACTGGGCATATACCCTGAGAAAACCATAATTCAAAAAAAGACGTGTATCACAATATTCACTGCAGCACTATTTACAATAGCCAGGACATGGAAGCAACCTAAGTGTCCATCAACAGATGAATGGATAAAGATGTGGCACATGTAAACAATGGAATATTACTCAGCCATAAAAAAAAACAAAACTGAGTTATTTGTAGTGAGGTGGATGGACTTAGAGTGTGTCATACAGAGTGAAGTAAGTCAGAAACAGAAAAACAAATACTGTATGCTAACACATATATATGGAATCTAAAAAAAATTAATAAATGGTTCTGACGAACCTAGGGGCAGGACAGGAATAAAGACAAAGATGTAGGGCATGGACTTGAAGACATGGGAGGGGTAAGGGTAAGTTGGGATGAAGTGAGAGAGTGGCATGAACATATATACACTACCAAATGTAAAATAAATAGCTAGTGGGAAGCAGCCACATAGCACAGGGAGATCAGCTGGTGCTTTGTGACCATGTAGAGGGGTGAGATAGGGAGGGTGGGAGGGAGACGCAAGAGGGAGGAGATATGGGGACATATGTATACATATAGCTGATTCACTTTGTTATACAGGAGAAACTAACACAACATTTTAAAGCAGTTATACTCCAATAAAGATGTTAAAACTAATAATAGTAAACATTTAATGCACTGCCAAGAAAAGGAAAAAGAAAAATGAGATTTTACATGGTCTCAAAGCACTTATTACAATGGGAAGATGGGTTGGGGAAACAAGTCACTTTACAATGGAGAAACCTACCAGATACCTTCTTAATCAAGTAACCCAAGTTAACATTATAACTTCAGGGCCAAATAGACATTGAGAGTCATCTGATAGAATGAAATGGGAAGAATGTGGTATCATATTTGTGATAATTTGGCCAATGACGAAGAGCCTGGATTTAATCATGAGAACACTCCATAAATACACACAGAGATATTCTACAAAATTAGTGCTTTGTATTAAAAATGTTGTGGTCGGGCTTCCCTGGTGGCGCAGTGGTTGAGAGTCCGCCTGCTGATGCAGGGGACGCAGGTTCGTGCCCCGGTCCGGGAAGATCCCACATGCTGCGGGGCGGCTGGGCCCGTGAGCCATGGCCGCTGAGCCTGCGCGTCCGGAGCCTGTACTCCGCAACGGGAGAAGCCACAACAGTGAGAGGCCCGCGTAGTGCAAAAATAAAAATAAAATAAAATAAAATGTTGTGGTCATGACAGCCAAGAAAAGCTGAGTAAATATTACAAATTGAAGGAAACTAGAAAGACATAATAGGTGAGGGCAGTATTGTGATCCTGACTTGGATCCTTCTGTTGGAAAACAGAACAAAACATTATTGGGACAATTGAAGGGTCTTTGGGTGATGCGTGTGTCGAAGTTCTTTGTATTATTCTTGCAACTGTTTATTAAGTAAGCTCATTGTGTATATGAGTGTATTTATACACTCTAATGGATATATAAATATAGGGAATTTCAATGAGTTTGGAAAATAGTCATTCTGTATTGCTATACTTTCTATGTTCTAAGTTTGAATCTTTGATCATTTAGGTCATATAGAAAAAAACTTCAGAAAGCATAAAATGTGTTTTTGCATTTTAAAAAGTTTGTGATAAAAAATTCAAACATGCAAACGTAGAGATATTTTAAAATTAACTAACTCGCACATTTTTCTTTTAATTTCAGGCAAAAAAATAAACATGGCAAACTTGTTCCTTTTTCTTTTTTTCCAAGCTACTGGTTCATTTATTTTAAACTTTAAAACACTTTCAAACTTACAGAGAATTGCAAGAATGAAAGAGCTTGAGAGAGAATATGTGTGGTTTATACTCAGAAAATAAACACTCTTTTTGAAAAATAGGTTCCTCTGTGGTAGAGTGTTAAAGCTGGCCATAGCTCCCTTATATGACTAGGTTGCTGTGTGTGCTATATTGTGCTAAATGGAATTTTACCAACCTGAGATAATCTCTGCATCTCTCTGCATAATTTTATACTGAGAATAACTTTGGCACATCATACCATGATTTACAAGAGCTCCTTCCACTGTAAAATCTGATACCTAGCTTTTTATGAGTAACTCCTAGACTCAGCCTATTATAAGTTCATTCAACATGCCCCTGGAAATGGAAGATAACTCTATGTTACATTTTATGATGGTGTTTAATCTCACCTATGACCTCAAAAACTCAGACTTGTACTGTTTAGAAAATTGAGTTGAAAGCAGATCCTCTTTTATTATGGCAATAATCACATACCACATATTAAGGACCTGGTGAGTACTAAATAATTTGATATTAACACTGGTGTTCTTTCTTCTTGCATTTGGTAAAGTGCTTTAAGTACTGCATTATTTTGTTTTAAATAACCTCCGTCGTATATATACAGCTAATCGGGTAAACTTTCAGGACCAAATATTTTCCCTGAATAATGATATAAAGTAGTTAGTATCTGTACCAAATCCAGATTACACAGTTTAATGGTTTTTATTGTGTTTTTTCATTAAATGCAAACCTATTCGTTTTTACTATACTTTTTTTTTTTTTTTTTTTTTTGCGGTACGTGGGCCTCTCACTGTTGTGGCCTCTCCCGTTGCGGAGCACAGGCTCCGGACACGCAGGCTCAGCGGCCATGGCTCATGGGCCCAGACGCTCCACGGCATGTGGGATCTTCCCAGACCGGGGCACGAACCCGTGTCCCCTGCATCGGCAGGCGGACTCTCAACCACTGTGCCACCAGGGAAGCCCTTTACTATACTATTTTTATGAGTCTAATTTAGTTGCTACTTAGTGCAAGCCAGAAACCGACAAGCCTTTGAAGACTACTCTTCCTCTTTTGTTCTCCATATCCAATTAATTATTAGTTTGCCAATACCCTTGCTTCAATCTCTATAATATGATTACATCTTTATATTCCATAAAGTGTTCAATGGCTCACCATAATTTAGCAAATAAACACTAAATATTTTTAAATGGTGTTACAAGGCCTTTCATGATTTTCACCTATCACTTTCTCCCAGTTTCACCCCTTGTAACCAACACTTGCTGATTCTTAGTTGCAGTGGGTCTTTCATACTGCATGCCTTTTGTATAATCTACTTCATATACCTGGAAGTCAGCACTTCCTTCAGCTTCCTCCCCTCCATGTCTGCCCTTCAACCCATGAAGTGCCTCCCCATCAATCAAGGTACAGCTTTTAGGCACCTTCTCTTTTGCTAGCCTTACTTGACCTACCTATGAAATTTGATTATGTTTCCTTGGTAAGCACCTCTCTTTTAATAATTGTCTCACAATATTGGAATAGTGTGTGTTTATACTTTTCCCTCCATTATATGTCTAAGCTTCTTGAGGACAAAAAAATCATTTCCAAATTATCTTTTTGTTTCCAGAAAAAAATGAAGTGTTTTACCAAGCTTGGTGTTTTCATAGTTTTGTTTTCTAACATATTTTTTGTTTTTCCTTTCTAAAATATGTATTATTGTTAATAAAGTTACTGCATGGTACTGTTGCAGATCTGTTTCTTCTCTCCCACTTTTTGACTGCTCAGTACTTATTGAAGACATAGGGTAGCCCAGGAACGTTATAAATATTTATGGAAGATAAGGAATTTTATTTCATCTTTAAATGTTTTTTAGATGATTATTTGTGCTCAAAATGAATTGAATATTATTTAACTAAAATAGTGTTTTAATGAGAATCATTTTCTGTTAATTATTGTTCAGAAGAAAGAGATATTGGGCACTAGAAAAATCAGCTAAAAATGTCTAGCAACATAAGAAGGATGATATCATTAGGATCATACAAGGGTTCTGACAGTGGAAAGAAGCAAATATAAGATCAAAAGATGAGAGCAAAAAAAAATGAATTGTCTTCTAGAGTCAAATCTTGAGATTAAGAAAAAAGAAAAAAAATTCAAGTGTCAAATGGTGTCAAAAACACCTGAGTAAATGCGAGGAGGTACGTTTAACCATCATCGTCTTCCTTTTATTACATTCTCTCTGGAAACGGAGAACCTGAGGCTTTTTTGCCTTTTGCGCTACTCTCATAAGCACAAATCTGTAGGAATATCAATTTTTTCATATTAAGTGGCTTCTTTGTTGCATCTGATACAAGGACTGAAAAAATAAATCCAGTTCTACAAAGAGAGTTGCACATTATTTAAATTAAATCAAACCACTGCATCACTGTTTATAATGAGGTCTGTGACAACGCATTCTGTGCAGAATGTATGATTGACTTACTTTTGTATGAGATATCAGGTGACTAGCGCAGCTAGAGCAGAGTCTTCACAGAGTGAACTGCGATGAAACTAGAGGCCACAAACATATAAAATAAACTTTCAGTTCTAAGAAGATGAATATAAATGGCCCTATGAGGCTCTTAAACACACTCACCATTTCACATTTTTTTCTTGCCTTATTCCCTGTGTAATATGAATATTATATTAATAGCTACAGGGTTGTAAATGTATCATGTAGGGCCAAGAATACAAACTCAAAAGAATGAAAAATGCAAGAATTAAAGAAAAATATATATTTAAATCCCTTTTCTATTACAATACTGCTTTGCTCACTTTCATTAAAACTCAAGCCATGCTGCTAGCTATAAGCCAGAGACAATATATTTATTTAAATATGACAGTATATCATTTAAATAAAATTGTACTGAAGAATTAATGCATACCTTGACCTGTTTACAAGAACAAATCTTCTTTTGAGCTATGGTTGTAGGGCTAATAGGTACAAAATAAAGTACTTTTCAAATTAAAATACATTATAATGTTGTAGCATATTATTAAGGAAGGTGATTACATATGTATCCATTCTTAAGCCTTAATACAAAATTTTATTTTAGAGTTCATGTCATGCATCTCAAGTATTAATATGATTGCCAATAACAATAGTATTGGGTATTTCAGGAAATTTATCCCCCTGTGCAATACATACCTTTTTCATTGAAATCTCTGGAGTGTTAAAATAAGAATATGGTATATTTAGGTAATAGTGGTTACTACTCAAAAACAATTGTCAAATATTAAATACATGGAACAACATAAATGTATTTTTCAAGATTTTTATTTCCTATGTGGGTATCTATCCATCTAACTGAGTCTGCTTTTTTCAAAGTATATGAATGTGTGTACTGATAGTTTCTTTAAAAAAACAATTCTTGAAGGTTTGAAACAGTTGTAAGTTGAAGTTCATGAATTCTTATAAAGTGTCAGAGTTACAGTATCATATGTATGGCCTCTGTCAATTTTATTTCCTTTGTGCCTTAACCAGTATGGATCAAGAATCTTCTTTGATATTTATCTAAAACAAATGTAGATCATATAGTTCCTTTTAACAGGTTTCATGAGCATCTTAATTTACTTTTATACAATTTTATTAACAAAGGAATGCATTTTTAAAGTTATTAAGTATCATATTAATTTTGGGTAAAAGATAAACAAAACAACCCCCAAAAACCCTCCTATCAAAATCTACTTAATTTTATATGTTAGAAAAATTAAATGTCTTCTTTTGTAGTACTTCAAAAGTTTTGAAGTAAGTCTTCCTTCACTCCAGAGAGATTATTTCTGAGAAAATGGAATGGGTATGAAACCCAGTGATAAGTAATCTAAAGTATTGGTGTGAAAGAACACTATTCTGAGAGAAATACTACCTTTGTGGGAACTAGAGTAGAAATAAGACAATTTTTTTCAGAGAGGACACAATATCTAGGTAATTAAATCTAAAATATATACAGTATATATTTTTTCACCATTATATTAAGACCATTTATTGTGTTGGCCTAAAGGTTCCTTCGGTCTTTAAGTAAAAATAAAAGACACATTTTTCATTTTCACCAAGAACTTTATTGAACAACGTATTCACCGTTTTGTTCCACTACCTTCTGCCATTTTTCAGACAACTTCATAATTCCATCTTCCTAAAATTTTTATCTTTTTGACCAAAGAACTGTTCCAGGTACCTCTTACAGTCTTCCAGGGAATTGAAATTTTTCCATTAAGAGAATTTTGTAAAGACTGAAATAAATGGAAATCCGAAGGTGCAATGCCTGGTGAATATGGTGGATGAATCAGAACTTCCCAGCCAAGCTGTAACAGTTTTTGCCTGGTCATCAAAGAAACATGCAGTTTTGCATTATCCTCATGGAAGATTGTGCATTTTCTGTTGACTAAATTCTGGATGCTTTTTGCCGAGTGCTGCTTTCAGTTGGTCTAATTGGGAGCAGTACTTGTTGGAATTAATCGTTTGGTTTTCCAGAAGGAGCTCATAATAGAGGACTCCTTTCCAATCCCACCATATACACAACATCACCTTCTTTGGATGAAGACTGGTCTTGGTGTGGTTGGTTGTGGTTCATTTTGCTTGCTCCATGATCGCTTTCGTTCCACAGTATCCACTTTTTCATCCCCCATCACAATTTGTTTTAAAAATGGAACAGTTTCATTATGTTTCAGTAGAAAATCACAGGTGGAAATATGGTCAAGAAGGTTTTTTTTCGCTTAACTTACGTGGAACCCAAACATCAAAGCGATTAACATAACGAAGAGTGTGAAAATGATTTTCAACGCTTGATTTGGATATTTTGAGTATGTTGGCTGTCTCCTGCGTGTTATAACATTTATTGTTCTCAACTAATGTCTCAGTTTGATCGCTATCAACTTCAACTTGTCTACCTGACCATGGAGCATTGTCCAGCGAGAAATCTCCAGCACCAAACTTTGCAAACCACTTTTGACACTTTTGATCAGTCACAGAACCTTCTCCATACACAGCACAAATCTTTTTTTGTGTTTCAGTTGTGTTTTTACCTTTCTTGAAATAATAAAGCATAATAAGCTGAAGTTTTTTTCTTCCTTCAATATTAAAATGGCTACACAAAAATTCACCAATTTTGATTTTTTTTTAAATGCACCCTGATATGACAGCTTTCACAATACAATCTAACAAAATTGTTTCGAATGAAGTTAAAGACAGCTAAGTGCTACTAGAGCCATCTTACAGAAAAAAACGAATGAACCTTTTGGCCAGCCCAATATTTACAGTTACTTCACAGCGTTTATCTTCTCTGTGTTGATTGAAAATGCAATTTTTTAAGAGAAGGGAGCTAAGCCTAAGATGGCTGAGAATTCAGGCCTTGGGGTCAATAATGAGGGTTAAAACATTCAGTAGAATAGTAGGACTAGGGCCCTTAGTAACAACTGAGGACAAAACAACAACCATATAGGAAGCAAAAAGATACTTCCCATCAGGTAACTAAATCTCCCAGTGAAAGATTGTAGCAGAAGATGTCATATTTGAAGAAGTTATCCAGAAGACTAGTTCCTTTTTCTATGGTAAGACCAATTTCTTTTATTTTTTTCTTCAGTTGATTTTAAGGTTTTTGCTCTAAGGTGTCTAGCTTGAAAATAGTGCTCTGAAAGGTTTTAGATGACACATTATACTTGATTGACACTTTCCTCAAAATTACCTATTAATCCATGTAACTACTGGTCTCAAATTTATTAGTACAAATTGGCTCCAAACGCAGAGCCATTAAGGCCAGGGACCATGTTTTAAGCATTGCTGTATTGCTACTACTGAAAATAGTGGATGGCACATCTCAGGGTCTAAGGCACCATGCATCAAATGGTAGTAACCCGGAGTCCATTCACTTTTTCTTTTAAATTTATTGATGCATAATTGATTTATAATGGGTTTATTTCTGCTGTACAGCAAAGTGATTCAGTTATGCATACATATACATTCTTTTTCATATTCTTTTTTAAATTTTTTAAAAAATTATTTATTTTATTTATTCATTTTTGGCTGCATTGGGTCTTCATTGCTGTGTGCGGGCTTTCTCTAGTTGTAGCAAGCAGGGGCTTATTGCGATGCGCGGGCACGGGCTTAGTGCAGTGGCTTGTGTTGTTGCGGAGCATGGGCTCTAGGTGTACAGGCTTCAGTAGTTGTAGCACATGGGCTCAGTAGTTGTGGCTCTCAGGCTCTAGAGCGCAGGCTCAGTAGTTGTGGCACCCGGGCATAGTTGCTCTGCAGCATGTGGGATCTTCCCGGACCAGGGCTTGAACCCATGTCCCCTGCATTGGCAGGCAGATTCTTAACCACTGCACCACCAGGGAAGTCCCTTCTTTTTCATATTCTTTTTCATTATGTTTTATCAGAGGATATTGAAGATAGTTCCTTGTGCTATACAGTAGGACCTTGTTGTTTATCCATCCTATATATAATAGTTTGCATCTGCTAGTCCCAAACTCCCAATCCTTCCCTCCCCCACCCCCCTCCCTCTTGGGAACCAGAAGTCTCTTCTCTATGTCTGTGAGTCTGTTTTTGTTTCATAGACAAGTTCATTTGTGTCATATTTTAGATTCCATATATAAGTAATATATGGTATTTGTCTTTCTCTTTCTGACCTACTTCACTTAATATAATAATCTCTAGATCCATCCATGTTGCTGCAAATGGCATTATTTCATTCTTTTTTATGGCTGAGTCCATTCCCTTTTGTTCCTTCTTTTTCATCTAGGAACTTTTCTATCTTCTTATATTCTATGTTATTCTTAGAGTTCCCAAAGTGTTACATATGCTCAAGGATATCCTCTATGCTAAACTGGAGCATTCCCTTTGCATTTTTGTTAGGTGTTATCACCTCCGTTGTATACTCCCATATTTTGTCACCTAGATTCTGACAGACATCATGTTCATCACTTGTTAAAGAACAGAATCTCCCATTAGGCACCTTATCACTGCCAGATATTGCCAACACTAAAAGAAGTATCCTACCTAGAAATACCAAAGCAGGCAAAGACATATAAATTAAAACTTTCATCTTTTTAACCAGGTGGCCCCATTATTTAGATCTTTCCCTCCCTATAAAACCCATAATCCTTAATAAATAGTAGGTTATCAAGAATGACAGGAAGAGCAATCATCTAGCCATTTTCACAACATAAAGATGATAGATTTTGATATTTCCTAATGATCTTATCTTCTTGTGGAAGTTTAGTTTCTTATAACATATAGCACTTGCTAATTAAATTAGTTTAGGGAATATCTTCTGACAGTTTAGAAAGAAGGTTGAAAATCAGATCAGCATTTTTAAAACTGGTGTTGATTTGATACATGATAATAGCTGCTAGAACTTAATTTTATAGAAGGTAATAAATTGTCATTTAAAAAAATACTCTTTGGTGAAATATGTTTGTGAAACACTGTATTGTTATATATCTCCCTCCTGAATATTCAAAGTGAACATAGATAAAGCAGTGATTCTAAGATTTCCTACACCAAAAACATCTATTGACTTTTAACACAGCATTTTTAAAACTTACTTGAGTACGGAAAATACTTTTGAATCATTGTTTCATGGAATTGATATTAGCAAATTTTGGCTTAAAATGATGATGAATATGCTCAACAATGGCTAACAATAAAAACATGAAATCTGGGCTTCCCTGGTGGCGCAGTGGTTGAGAGTCCGCCTGCCGATGCAGGGGACACAGGTTCGTGCCCCGGTCCGGGAAGATCCCACATGCCGTGGAGCGGCTGGGCCCGTGAGCCATGGCCGCTGGGCCTGTGCGTCCGGAGCCTGTAGTCCGCAACGGGAGAGGCCGCAACAGTGAGAGGCCCATGTACCGCAAAAAAAAAAAAAAAAAATTTTTTTTCACAAAAAAAAAAAAAAAAAAAAAACATGAAATCAAAATTATACAATTTCTACATATAACCCAGAGAAAGGTAAAGATTCACATTTTAATTTTCTAAAGTTTACAAGTATAACAAAAGGGCTCTCTCCATAAAATTGAAGAATTGGAAAGAACTATGTATGTCTTGTAGAAGAACACAGCATAAAGAGAAAAGTCAAGGTACATTTAATATAGATCTTTGTCCCTATTGGTTGTTTAAAAACACACATTTCATCTGAATACTCTTTTCTAGAGATCAGTACAACATACCAAAAATAAGGAGGTAAATTGACTCTCTTAGCATTTACAAGAGGATAAGGAGAATATATAGAATTTTATTAGTTTTTTTTAATCAACACTGAAGATGGATTGAAAAGTATGAACAAAGACTAAAGGCCAAGAAAGAACAGAAATTATTTGGATTTTGTCAAAAGAGCGGGGCAGAAAATGGAATCAGTAGTAGAAACCTGGAGAGTTAGTGAAACTCAGGTCATGTAAAGTCTTGTTTACCATCCAGAGGTATTTGTTCTTCATTGTCAAGGCCATGGTAAGAAACTCGGGGGGTTAGTAGAAGGGCATGATCATATTGATTTGTAGAAGGATCACACTGAATGCATCAGACTTTAGTGCACAAAGGTAACCACTGAGACAGGAATTGTGGTTTGAGTGATGCTGAGGTATGGTTAAAGTGAGCAGTTGTGGGAACTGAGGAATAAGGGAACAGTCAGATTTGAGTTAGTGACTGGATGGATGATAGTACTATTGATGAAGATAGAGTTAGGATGTGGAACAAATATAAGGTGAGGGGGGAATATGATATCCAGTAAGGTCAGGTTCAGCTTTTAGTATCTTGTAAAAAATACAGATATGACCTGTCATCAGATATATGTGAGTATCTTGAAAGCAAGGTGAGAAATATAGGGTGCAGATACAATATTAAGATAGCTAATGCAAAAGCAGCATGTGTCTGCACAGGTAAAAAGCTAGCAGAGACAGATGGTGATATTGAGAAGGAACCATCACAGAAAGGAGAACCAGAGCATAAAGATATCAAGAATAGAGGAATATTCTAGAAGGTGTATTGTGAAGCAACCTCAACAAAGGGATCAAGTACAGTCAGTTCAGCAAAAGTTAGTTGAAATTGGCAATTAGAAATTCATTGCTACTTTGTATAAAGTATTCTGATATTGAAGTAAAGAAAAGTTAAGTTGCAGGCCATGCTGAACTAGCTCAGAGCTTTCCAAACACCAGGTCCCCTTATGTTCCTCTGCCTCAAGGCTGAGGTGGCCTGAGCCCGAGTGGCATTGGTGATCAACATCAGTGCAGTCTGGGGGCTGCAGGACGTGCTGAGTACCCACTTGAGACCTAAGGGCACCATGAAGATGCTTGTTTCTGATACTGGAGACATCAAGCTCACTAAAGATGGAAATGTGCTGCTTCATGAAATGCAAATTCAACACCCAACAGCCTCCTTAATAGCCAAAGTAGCAACAGCTCAGGATGACAAAACTGTCAATGGTACCACTTCCAATGTCCTAATCATTGGGGAGCTCCAGAAGCAAGAAGATCTCTACATTTCTGAAGGTCTTTAGCCCAAAATGATTACAGAAGGATTTGAAGCTGCAAAGGAAAAGACACTTCAATTTTTGGAACAAGTCAAAGTAAGCAAAGAGATGGACCAGGAAACACTTATAGATGTGGCTAGAACATCTCTACATACTAAAGTTCATGCTGAACTTGCTGATGTCTTAACAGAGGCTGTAGTGGACTCCATTTTGGCCATTAAAAAACAAGATGAACCTATTGACCTCTTCATGGTTGAGATCATGGAAATGAAACATAAATCTGAAACCTATACCAGCTTAATCAGAGGTCTTGTTTTGGACCATGGGGCACAGCATCCTGATATAAAAAAGAGGGTAGGGCTTCCCTGGTGGCGCAGTGGTTGAGAGTCCGCCTGCCGATGCGGGGGATGCAGGTTCGTGCCCCGGTCCAGGAAGATCCCACATGCCACGGAGCGGCTGGGCCCGTGAGCCATGGCCGCTGAGCCTGCGCATCCGGAGCCTGTGCTCCGCAACAGGAGAGGCCACAACAGTGAGAGGCCCGCGTACCAAAAAAATAACAAAAAACACCAACAAAAATAAGAGAGTAGAAGATGCATACGTGGGATAACTATTGTGTGAAGAAACAGCTTCTTCACTCCTGCACTGTGATTGCCTCCAACATTCCACTAGTTGATGAGATCATGAGAGCTGGAATGAAGTCTCTAAAAGGTTGACTTGAAGTTTCCCTTGTATCATGAACACTCCACAGAGTGATCTAAGAATATAGCTATGGAATTTTTATCCAAGCTTCAGATGATTTTCAAAGGATTTTCTTTTCTTTTCCCATATAAAAAAAGGAGATAACACTGGCACTTATTCAGATTCTGAAGTTCTGAAATTATAATTACAGTTTTGTTTTGTTTTGTTTTTGTGGTATGCGGGCCTCTCACTGTTGTGGCCTCTCCCGTTGCGGAGCACAGGCTCCGGATGTGCAGGCTCAGCGGCCATGGCTCACGGGCCCAGCCGCTCCGCGGCATGTGGGATCTTCCTGGACCGGGGCACGAACCTATGTCCCCTACATCGGTAGGCGGACTCTCAACCACTGCGCCACCAGGGAAGCCCTACAGTATTTTTTAAATTGCACTTCAGTGTATACATATACAGAGGCCATACTTACCCAATAAACAGGACATTTTGCATTAGCTTCAGTGATATAAAAATACATGTTAGGTAAGCATATGTTATCTCCCTTGTTATTAAACATTCCTTGAAAAACAAAAACAGAAACAAAAAAAAGGAAAATTAACTTCCAATAAATTTAGGTAATGACCTTCCAGATTAAGTACTTTTTATAGATTTTTTTTTTGATGAGCTTTCTATAGAATTAACTGAAATTTAGTTTCTAGGGTTACAAAATCTTCTGATATAGGAAAGTTTAGAAGATAAATTTTTCATTTATCTTTGTTATTTTGGTGAACAAAACTGGAACTGTTAGGCAAAATTAGAAATGTTAATTTAGAAGAAAATTACCATAGAAAACTTCTTGTTCAGCCTTTTATTTACAGATTAGGAAACTGATGGATGGTGATGTGGTGGAAATGGAAAACACACCTAACTTAAGTTGTCTTAATTAACTAACCCTCCTTTGAGACAGGCTATAATCTAGTATTAAAATGTATAAGAAATACGTGTTTTTAATTCTGTTCACTGACACAAAGAGATTTGCCTCAACTCTGTAATAAAAATTGCATTTAATCATGACACTCTGTTGACATTTACAAAGGTGTCATCAAATAGGTAATTGAACTTAATTTTTTTCATGCTTTAATGTCATGGTGACAGTCTCAGTTGCACAGTGTGTAATAAAAATTAGAGATTAGAACTATTTTTTTTCTGAATTTTTGTTCCTTCCAACCAAGTGATATCAAAACAAATTAAAAAATAGAAAAATCACTACTACTGACTTGTAATAAATCTGGGCTTTATTTCTTTGTATTACTTTCTACTCGGAGTGATTTTTCTTTAGTGGAAACAAGAAACAATAAAAATAAAAAGGATAGTCTTTCCCTGGAGTACCCAAAAAGAGCAATTCACTGGTGACCACTGTAAATTGCTTCAGTAAAATAAAGGATATTGATTCATTGGCACCACACAAAGAGTGAGTGAGGACTTACAGCTGCAAAATGCTGGGAAGAGTTAGGTGATACGATATAAGGAGAATAAGATCAGTAGTAAAATGGAGTAAGGGAAAACACTAATATAATATTCTGTGGTGTAAAACTTCAGACCTGATGCAATATTTTAAAAGTAGCATGATTGGACTTCCCTGGTGGTGCAGTGGTTAAGAATCCACCTGCCAATGCAGGGGATATGGGTTCGAGCCCTGGTCCGGGAAGATCCCACATGCCACAGAGCAGCTAGGCCCGTGAGCCATGGCCGCTGAGCCTGTGCGTCCAGAGCCTGTGCTCCGCAACAGGAGAGGCCACAACAGTGAGAGGCCCGCGTACCACGAAAAAAAAAAAAAAAGCATGATTAAAAAATATGCACTATAGATAACATAAAGTGCAACAGTAAGCCAAAAACAAAGGGAGAAAATGTATCCAAAATCAGCAGACCAAAAATAGAAAAGGATTACAGTTATGAGAATTGAGAATGAAGAGAGAAGCTGAGCTGAACAAGACTGACAGCAAAAGGATAATGAGAGGTGAAAAAGTTGAGAGGCAGTGCAGAGGGAAAGCAACAAGCTAACAAGACAGAAGGGAGGAAGCTGGTTGCAGAGTAATCAAAGAGTAGCAGCTGTATGATGACAGGAAAGATTGACAGTAAATCACACAAAAGGCAAAGGGGAGAAACCATCAGTCGGAAACACTGGTTGATGTAGGAGGGGGAAATGTTGAGTTTGTTTGAAAACAAACCAATCTTTCCTCTAGTAGTGGAGAGACAAACAATATCATGTGTTTCTTAAGGGTTTGCTGCACTGATACATTAAACTTGGTGTCAAACTTCAGTAAAATGCACATTTAGAAAATATAGTTATGAGCATATCTGGCATTTATTTTTGTGCATCTGTAAGATTTTGGTGTGTTTATTACTCAGCTCTACTAAGGAAGCCATGAGTTTCAAGGTAGTTGAATGGGGAATTTGAAATTTGTAAGCATGTAAAAATGATTAGGTACAGTATAGAATGAACACTTAATCAGTTAAATTTCCCCAAAGTAAAATAGTTTTGACAGAGCTACTAAATTAAATCTGAACCCAAGAGGTCAGTTCAATTAGATTAGTCTGCTTCTGGTTCAGACTGGGCATGAGAGAAGGTTACAGATGACACTTTCAAACCTTAAATGAGTCCGGTTCATCTGATGGAGTTGACTACTTTGTCCTGGTGGAATTCTCTCTTTTCATGGCTTGTATCACACTGTTATTTTGTTGTTTTAATTTTTTTTTTTAACTCCTTCCCACTCCTACCTCCTTCATCTCACTCTCTATATATGGAGGTATTTTCAACCCACTGTCTTTATATTCTCTGCTCTTCAAGCTCATCTACTTTTAGGAATGCAGTACTTAATCTAGGAAAATAACTCCAAACTCTGTATCACTCACTAGCTGTGAGCTTCCTCTAGATTTTCCCACAGAGTAGTGGGAAATTTCACTTTTCTACTTTGCTGTCTTGGCCACAATATAGCTTATTCTGAGTTTATTTTCCTTCACATTTTTTTTCTATTTATTCTGTATTCTATTTTTACCCTTTTTTTTTTCTCCTTCTGTTAATGACACAAGTGTCATCTCAACTGCCCAGACTTGAAACCTTGGAAAACTTTTCCTTCACCTTACCCCTCACAAGTCATGGGTTATAAGGCCTTTCAATTCTCCACGGTAATGCCACATATGACTCATTCATGCATTCATTGAGCAAAATTCAAACTATTATTTTCTATGTAATTTTGATCACTACCTAGTAGCTGGAATATTGTTTCAAATGTCCCGTCCACATACATTACCCGTTGAATTTTCTAGTGATGAAAAATAAAAAATAAAATATAGCAGGGCTTCCCTGGTGGTGCAGTGGTTGAGAGCCCACCTGCCGATGCAGGGGACGCGGGTTCGTGCCCCGGTCTGGGAAGATCCCACATGCCGCGGAGCGGCTGGGCCCGTGAGCCATGGCCACTGAGCCTGTGCGTCCAGAGCCTGTGCTCCGCAATGGGAGAGGCCACAGCAGTGAGAGGCCCGGGTATAGCAAAAAAGAAAATAAATAAATAAAATTTAAAATATAGCAGTTTAAGGAGTATATGTTTCTCTTGGATGACATGTGAAAGTAAGCACATTTGTTTCCTCAAGCTCAGTAAAAAGTCACTCATTTCAAAACTTTGTTTGTAGCAAATTCTGGTTAAAAATAAGTTTTTCCTACAGTTGTAATCCATTAAATTTCCTGAACGTACTGAATAACACCATTTTAAAATATTCTGTCAATCATCAAATATGACCAAGCACTTGGAGTCAGGACTCCATGAAATGCCCTGTATGGCAGGGCTGAGGGGTGATACACATTTGAAAGTCTATCTTACTCTCCCAAAATCCCTAAAACATGATTTTTACAGCATTCTTTTAAAAATGGTTTTGCACGACCCAATGCTCATAGTCAAGTATGCTTTCAAAATATCGCTTGTATGTTTTTCGCTTTCACCTCAGTAAAGCAGAAAATAATAATAATGAAAGAAAAACAAAATAATGCTTGAAACCTCCACACTCAGGGAAACATTTTGAGTCTGAATGGGTCATGTTTTAGATTAAACAATCTGTAATTCCTCTAACCTTTCTGTGTAAGCAGCATTTTTGAGCCTACACATTTGTCTAACTAACTCCCCCCTTTCCTCCTGAAGTCTTTCCACTCACATGTTTTATGGATATTGAAGTGGGGCACAGCAGTCCAATATGGTTCTGCCCTCCCATCTTTGTGTTTCACCTAAAACCCCTCATTTGAACGATCATGAGAGCCTCCTGATGTTTTCTTATGCTCTGGTTTTCCAGTCCGGTCCTGTATTATCTCTGGATGTCTTATAGTATAAAAGTAAATTTTGTTCCATTGTTATTTTGAGTACACAATAAATGAACTAAATGACTGCCTAGATGTCATTAAATTTTTTAAATATCAGGAGGATTTTCTAGATACATTCTACAATTAAGTATAACAATTATTTACTAGAAAATGGAGACACTGAAGGATTAAATATACTGATAAATGGACAGTAGTTTTCTCCATTAGTTTTATCTAGTCAACTTGAAAAGACTGTCTGTAATTACCTATGCTTGTTTCAATGCTCCAAAACAATTTAACTATTTTTGTCACTTCTACAATAATTTCCTGTTGACATAGCAGGTGAAAACACAATAGTGAATTCAAAGGTCAAGAAAGATTATATTGTTAGAGTATGGTTCTGACACAAAAACAGAAATATAGATCAATGGAACAGGATAGAAAGTCCAGAGATAAACCCATGCACATATGGTCACCTAAAGGAGGCAAGAATATACAATGGAGAAAAGAGAGCCTCTTCAATAAGTAGTGTTGGGAAAACTGGACAGCTACATATAAAAGAATAAAATTAGAACACTCCCTAACACCATACACAAAAATAAACTCAAAATGGATTCAAGACCTAAATGTAAAGCCAGACACTATAAAACTCTTAGAGGAAAACATAAGCAGAACACTCTATGATATAAATCACAGCAAGATCCTTTTTGACCCACCTCCTAGAGAAATGGAAATAAAAACAAAAATAAACAAATGGGACCTAATGAAACTTAAAAGCATTTGCACAGCAAAGGAAACCATAAACAAGACGAAAAGACAACTCTCAGATGGGAGAAAATATTTGCAAATGAAGCAAATGACAAAAGATTAATCTCCAAAATTTACAAGCAGCTCATGCAGCTCAATATCAAAAAAACAAACAACCCAATCCAAAAATGGGCAGGAAACCTAAATAGACATTTCTCCAAAGAAGATATACAGATTGCCAACAAACATATGAAAGGATGCTCAACATCACTAATCATTAGAGAAATGCAAATCAAAACTACAGTGAGGTATCACCTCACACCACCAGTCAGAATGGCCATCGTCAAAAAAATCTACAAACAATAAATGCTGGAGAGGGTGTAGAGAAAAGAGAATCCTCTTGCACTGTTGGTGGGAATGTAAATTGATACAGCCACTGTGGAGAACAGAATGGAGGTTCCTTAAAAAACTAAAAATAGAACTACCATACGACCCAGCAATCCCACTACTGGGCATATATATACATATACCCTGAGAAAACCATAATTCAAAAAGAGTCATGTACCACAATGTTCATTGCAGCTCTGTTTACAATAGCCCAGGACATGGAAGCAACCTAAGCGTCCATCGACAGATAAATGGGTAAAGAAGGTGTGGCACATATATACAATGGAATATTACTGAGCCATAAAGAGGAACAAAATTGAGTTATTTGTAGTGAGGTAGATGGACCTAGAGTCTGTCATACAGAGTGAAGTAAGTCAGAAAGAGAAAAACAAATACTGTATGCTAACACATATATATGGAATCTAAAAAGAAAATGGTTCTGATGAACCTAGGGGCAGGACAGGAATAAAGATGCAGACGTAGAGAATGGACTTGAGGACACAGGGAGGGGGAAGGGTAAGCTAGGATGAAGTGAGAGAGTGCCATTGACATATATACACTACCAAACGTAAAATAGATAGCTAGTGGGAAGCAGCTGCATATGGCACAGGGAGATCAGCTCGGTGCTTTGTGACCACCTAGAGGGGTGGGATAGGGAGGGTGGGAGGGAGATGCAAGAGGGAGGGGATATGGGGATATATGTATATGTATAGCTGATTCACTTTGTTACAAAGCAGAAACTGACACACCATGGTAAAGCAATTATACTCCAATAAAGATGTTTTAAAAAATGATTATACTGTTAGTATAATCCAGTTCTCTTCTGTCACCAAATATTTATCAGTGTCTCTGATTTATAAGATCTCTTCAGTTTTTCATGTAGCAAGTTTTTCTTTCCTTCTTTCTTTCTTTCTTTCTTTCTTTCTTTCTTCTTTCTTTCTTTCTTTCTTTCTTTCCTTCCTTCCTTCTTTCTCTCTTCTCTGTCTCTCTCAGACTGTCTTTGTCTCTCTCTCATCACATGCAAACACACACACACACACAACCAACCCTGTCCCAGAGAGGAATTACCTTTTATTTGTCTGACCAGATTGGTGCCTGTTGTAACAAATATGTTAAATTTTTGAATTAGACTTATGGGATTCAGTTAACATACCCCAAACCAAAACTTACTAATAATCCCAAGTGCAGGCAACGACTGTGCACATTCTTTTACTGGAGAAGTCTGGGACCTACAAATACAACTTCTGATTAAGAAAAAAAAGATGTGTTTTTGTCTCTCACTTTAGGACAAATTTTGGTTCTAAAATTAACATGCAGGATGGTCAATTCAGAAGGAAACATTACTCATGCAGAGGAAACCATTTCAATTATTATCTCCTCATACCTCAATATTTACACAGATTAAGTTATATTTTCTGGCTAGCCATGGCCCCATCAATTCATAAATTCCATATTTATTTATAATAGTGATATAAAAGCAGACAAATGCTTTGGGTAATATTTTATATAATAATAGAAAATACCAAGAAAGTTATGCAGATCCAGTACCTTTCACCAGCACAGCATTATCCAAAAGAGAATCCAAACGTGAATCAGAAAACACATAGGAGGGTCATACTCACTTCCACTTCTCACAGCCCCCCTCACTCCACATGGTCTTAAGCATGGCTGCTTCTCACTTATAAGTTAACTCCCTGAATTCTGAAGTCAAATCCACTTGAGACCCCTTAAAAAATGACAAATTGTCTCTTTTCCAAAGCTATTCCTCAAACTTGTGCTCAGAATATTAATTGACCTCTTTTTGTATTGAAAAGAGCATGCTTTGCTTTCATCCCTCCCCTTGGCCTAAGAGCTCACTCAAGCCTCACTTATTTTAAAATGACCATCCCTTAAAACTGAGAGTAAAGCAAACAGCTAAGAGCAGGAGTAAAGGCAGTAAAATCAACTAATTAATGTTCCGCATTAGTAATTCTTCCACAAGTGTTTAATGGATATCCACTATTCAGTATTTAAGAAAGCACAGACTATTTCTATTTAAAATAGTAAAAGAAATGAATTCTTAGCAATTTAAAATACAATTAAAGAAGAATATATTTATGTCTAAAACTTCACTCCTTACATAATCATAAAATTTTACTGCTTGGAAAGAACACTAGTTAATTTCTTCTTTCAGTAGCAAAGAAACTGAGGCCCATAATGGAAAACCAAATTGCTCAATTCATGATTTATGCTCGATTCATGCTTCTATTATAAGCCATGTCTTCTTCTCAATGATTAATACGTTTTTATTGAATGCTTATTATGTTTCAGGCAATAGGTAGCAGAGTAAAATGCTCACAGCGAAGCCATCCTAATGACTCCTTTCCCTCCATTGAAGGAAACGGCCTGCCCTAGATACTGAAAAGCACTTTGATTCAGTCCTCACTTTCTATTTTCTACTCTTCCCAGTCTCATTTTTCAAATTGAAGCTGCTTTATTATTGCCCTTTATCTCTAACATGACGCGCAGGCTCAGCGGCCTTGGCGCACG
This sequence comes from Neophocaena asiaeorientalis asiaeorientalis, assembly GCF_003031525.2. NCBI lineage: Eukaryota > Metazoa > Chordata > Mammalia > Artiodactyla > Phocoenidae > Neophocaena > Neophocaena asiaeorientalis. Next base: position 2,889,131 of record NW_020174917.1, on the reverse strand, counting down.
GGCCCAGCTGCTCCGCGGCATGTGGGATCTTCCCGGACCGGGGCACGAACCCGTGTCGCCTGCATCGGCAGGCAGACTCTCAACCACTGCGCCACAAGGGAAGCCCCCTTTCTAACATTTTAATGGCATATACATGTGCCATTAAAATATTTATATATAAATATAAATAATACATTTATAAATAAAAAAATGTTTTATATATAAAGTGGATAAGTTTAGGTTAATGCTGTATTTGCCTCATAAAAGTCAAAATTTTTAAAGCATGTGTTTTTCTTAAAAAAATATTTAGGCATATTATGCCTTATAATTTTGTTAAAATTGCGTTTTAGTATGAATGCTCAATAAGTAATATTCGTAATTTTAATAGCTTAAGTGTATAAGGAATATATTGAATTGAATTATAACTCATTTAAGCCTCTTATTATAAATCTCCATAGGTTTTAATAATTTATAAAATAAGCATCTTTTGGCCAGAGTGTTTTCTCACTTTGTACACGTTTGATGTTAAATACAGAATGGAGATTCTAGCTTATTCTTTTATTTAAGATTACTAAGAGCTTATAACCAATTAACATTCACTAATGTTGCATGTCTCAATAAATCTATATATTTTCAATATGATGAACTGATACTGTGAAGATATCCTCAAAAAGATCAAGAAGAGAAGAACAGTTTATCACTAAACTGTCCATCTAAAGATAAAATCTTGTCTTTCTTGCCTGTAGCACTAGTCTTCTCTAGTTAATTTAATTGGCCTGTATCAAATGACTTGAAGGCTGACCTAATCTCTAAATATTGCTCTGTAATCTCTAAATATTGCTCTGTGAAATGTTCTGTACTTTGTGTCTTATATTTACTTTTGTGGAGTTGATATTTCTTTACTCAACTGCAAACCTAGTTTTGTATTCCCTTGTTACTTTCCTTTGCAGAGCTAACACTATATTATTATTATTTTTTAAACTGTAATAGTTAACTGCTGCCCTGCAGCCCCTAACCACCTCAATTCCCCTTGGTTTTCAAACGAAAAAACTGGAAATGCACATAACTTCAACTTTCACAAATTCATTGAACCTGAAAAGCTAAGAAAACTTTGTTAAATTCTGGAGGCATGCATAAGAAAAAGTCTAAAGCAGTTGAGAAATATAACAAAGAATTAACAGTCTCACTGCATGAAGAAAAGAAATCAAAGTGGAAGAACAGAAAGGATACCTAATATAGAATGGGAAGTGGATAATAAATGTGTTTTATGTGTATTAATTAAAATAGAGTTCTAATCTCTAGCTTTCACGTATCTACCTATGCACTTATAAATAAGAAGGCTTACTTTTTTTTAAAAAATATTTTAAACTATGGAATGTGTTAGACCAAGCTCTACATTTCCAATATTTTTCTACTCTTTCAATATTATTACCATTATTTTGGAGTTGATAATTTATTTCCAAATAACTCAAATACTTTATTTACTTTTTGAAAATTTCATGAATAAGTGGGGCTTTAGAAACTGTTTGAATGAGAAAGGAATACAGCCTAGTAATTTTTTTCTTCAGGAAAATATTTAAAATTAGATGACTAGAAGATGCACTATGAAGTGAATCCTAAATAAAGCACAAACGTTTGAAATTGGTTGAAGGCCAAGGAAATACTTTATTTAGAATCCTCTTTACATTATACGCAATCATTTTGTTAAATGTGTTGCATTTTATCTTGTATACTATGACTTTGTGTCAAATCTAAACCCTAAGCTCTTTGAGTAGGGGATTAATAGCTTCGTTTCTATTTCTTGTTCTGCAGCATTTAGCACAGTGCTTTAATAATATTACTGTGGTGAATGGGATCAGAAGAGAAAGGGAAATAGAAAAAAAGGGAGGAAGAGAGAAAATTATGTTAGTCAGATAATTACATGAAAGTATAGTGAAAGAGAGGTTGGCAATGACACATAAATTAGGACAGAAACAATAGAAATATTTGAGATGGTCCGGAGGACAATGTAAGCAAGTATCTTATTTCTGGGGAAGCATATTTCTAGTGTCTCTTTAAGAGACACAAGAAACATAGATTCTGTTTAGAAACCAAGAGGAAGTATATCTACATGGCAGTATATATGTTTGTCACTGCATATCATAGCCTGGATATTCAAATTGTAGGTAATAACTGGCTTAAAATTGTAAGGTTTTCTTTCAGTTCCACTGTGGAAACACAATTAGTGACTAAAGATAAGTTACCTTGCACTTTTAAAATGTGGACTTAATCAACATTGAAATAACAAGTATAAGACTGTGTTTTTAATAAGTAAACTAGTCACTTTTTTATTGAAAAACAGCTACTTAAAATGAAGCAACTTAAAGTATTTTCTTTTCACTTTGAAAATTAAGTGCACACACACACACACACAACAGCAAAGGAAGGATATTACACAGAACTATATAATGTGAGAATATGTTCCTATTAGTGTGTATGAATAAATTGTCTTTTCCAACATTATATACAATAACAGTAAAATATCTGTTATGGGGAAGAAAATAAATTTTTTAAATGGGCTGCCATAGATTAATACAACAACAATACAATTGCATTTGCTGCATAAGAGTTAGGACTTTAAAAAGTTATGCTAAATAAGTAATGTACAGTATTTTAATGATTTAAGTGCGTAGGGAGTGTGTGATGAGCTGAGTTAGAACTCACCTGAGCCTTCTTCTGTACATCTCCATATGTTTTTATTTTTAAAAATTTATAGGAAGAGCAAGCACCCTTTTGCCTAGGGTGTTTTCTCACCATATCATTTTAATATTTTATCTATAGAATGGAGATTCTAGTTTATTTTATTTATAATTACTAGGGACTTAAAACAAATAATCTTTTATTCATGTTAGCTTTCTCAGTACATCTATATACTTCAATAATATGACATAGTACTAAGAAGCTATTCTCGAGAAGATAAAAAAGAGAAGAGTGTTTTATCACTAAATTATCCATCTATAGTATAACATCCTGAGCTCTTCACCACAAAAAAAGATGGTCAGTGAAATCAAACAGTTCTCTCATGCCAAAAGTTAATGGTGAAAGATTACATTATAGGACATTAAAAACACTTTATTAATAGACTTTATTTTTTAGAGAAGTGTTAGGGTTACAGAAAAATTGTGCAGAAAGTACAGGTTTCTTTATGCCCCTCACCTCATTCCTTTCACTCAGGCCTTTTCATTGTCCACAGTTATATGTCAAAAGTTCCCATATTTGGAAAAAATTCCCATAATAGGCAATTATCACTAAAACTAATCTGGGGACTTCCCTGGGTCGCACTGGTTAAGAATCCACCTGCCAATGCAGGCGACACGGGTTCAAGCCCTGGTCCGGGAAGATCCCACATGCTGCGGAGCAACTAAACCCATGCGCCACAACTACTGAGCCTGCGCTCTAGAGCCCAAGAGCCACAACTACTGAGCCCACGTACCACAACTACTGAAGCCTGTGTGCCTAGAGTCCATGCTCTGCCAACAAGAGAAGCCACCGAAATGAGAAGCCTGCACAGCAACAAAGAGTAGCCCCCACTCACTGCAACTAGAGAAAGCAGCAGCGAAGACTCAATGCAGCCAAAAATAAATTAATTAGAAAAAAATAAAAAAGTAATCTGTTAGCAGTCCACAGGTCTTCATTTTCATTACAGTAATTCCAACATAACCTTGTCTTCAAGGAAAACTATTTTACATAATTCATATATTTCCTAAGAACAAGATATTTATATGCATAAAGAATCATTGCTGACAGAAAAACATATTTTATTCAGGAGGACACTTTTGAATCATGTTTATGCATTTTAATTTCAGCATGAAAATGTCATTTTTTAATAACCTAGGTAAGCCTAACTTTTTGTGACTCACTACAGTATTTCATTTTTGAGTATAAGGGACTTAAATTAACCAAATGACATAGAAGTGTTTATCTGTGATGTGAATGGAAGGTGAAAATAGTTTTACAAATATTATTAACTCCTCCAACACGTATCAAGATAAGGATAGGAATAAAGCTACAGCATGCATTAAGTCCTAGAATATAGTGTAGGATGGTATAATATTGTGTTAGGAGAAGTGTATCTATCTCCTCCCTCCTATAAGAAGTAATATGTGACCTTGGGCAGGTCTCTTAACTCTCAGATCCTCCATTCCTTTCCCTGTGAAACAAAATGTTTAGCATGGATAATTTCAAAGTCTACTGAGTCTTAAAACTCTGCCCACCTTTAGAAGTCCATGCTTATGGCAAGAACACTTTGAATCAAAATAAAATAAGCTAGCACATTAAAAAAAAAAAGTATTTCTATTTTAGGAACATATTTCGGAGTGATCATTTTATAGATGAAGTCAGTTAATGTTAATTTTATGATCTGAAGAAAATTCCAATATTAGTGGTCAATTACTGAAAAATGACCTGGGATGCTCTGTGTTAATACTGGTGGAAAATTTCTTGGCATTTCTTTATGTGCAATGACTTTTACTGAGAGAAACAATATAACAATTATATTTATAAAGTTATGAAAAAGGACAAAGTTTCTTTCCCTTTCTTTTACTACATAGGATTTTATGGAACTTTACTTCACAAAAGATAATCAGTGCCCCAGGGAATTAGTAGCATTCAATTTGCCTATTAATTCTCCTAATATCTTTGTGCTCTGATTGTTTTAGTAGCTTTCATTTGGTCTCATTTTTAAATGTCTTTTTTGTATAACCTTATTTTATGAGAAAGAAAAGCAGTAGCCAGTTAGTTTTTTTTAAACCCATCTGTAATTAGTTTGATCTGTGATAGTTAAAAGCTGCTAAAATACCCCCCAATATTCAAATCTTTTATAAATTAATCTACCACGGTCATCACAGATTCATAAATTATATTATTTTTCTTCTTTAATTTTTAAAATTAATTTGTAAAGATTTTTGAAACGTTACAAAAATGATATAATTCATTATATTTTTACCTACCTTGTTCTTGCTCCAGAAAATATGAAAATGATTTAACTCATTATTAATATCACATTAAATGAATTAGCTCTTAAAATTGTATTATATTTTAGCAAGATGTTTGCAGTCTGTTATACGATTTAAGCAAACACTCTTCTCTGTAAGTTTTTCATGCTTTCTCATCCAAAATTCATGGGATTTTACTGGGCTCTATGAATATTACTATTGTTCTATATAAAGAGATTGGAACCTAACTGGTAAACAACAGTATTACACATGACTCTTTCAAGTTCACACTAAATGGCAGATTTTTCTGAGTGACTAAAATGCCTCATGTTTTAAAAAGGGCAACACTGGATACTGTATTTATGTTTTTAGGATTCATGGTCAGTAACCCATGCTCATGGATTCCAAAAGGGCATAAATTATACCTTATGACTACTCAGGCTGCTCAGAAAATTTTATTCATCCTTTACAAAAGATACTTATAGTTTTCTTGATGTGTTCAAGCTCTGTATGTATTTTAAGAGGATTTTCTTAAAATATATATACATAGTTGTTTTTAATTCTAAGAAATGATAATACAGATGCTAAAGTCACGTAAGTATACATGACATACACTTTTGGAAGTGAGGATTTTTCATTTTACATTTTATATTATCAAAAAAATGAAAAACCATTTTCTCATTATCTGTTACATGAATCAGAAACAAAAGGAGTTATCAAAGTATAACAGAGTCTACTAATTAGCTGGGCCTAGAAATGTCTATTGTAAATAAGTCTATGTTTTCTATATAACATACAATAGTCCAACTTGTAGGGTAAGCCAGAAATAAAAGCCTGAGTGATATATATTGACAAACAAAAGCAGAGAAGGCTATCTCAAGTCCTAGCTATGTTTCTAGTAGCATTTTGCATGTTTTTCATGTACAATTGTGGATGACTCGTGAACTCAACTCAGAATCTTTGCACTTGTCTTCTTGGAGCATCCTTCCTCCAGTTATCTGAGTGGCTCTATCACTCCCTTCACTCATTTGGGTTCTGGTCAAATGACACCAGACATATTTTTTGATTCTCTTGCTAAAATAATATTCTCTTCCATATTACACTCTATTGTAATCATCCTGCTTTATCTTTTCTTTTGAAAAAATATTTTATTTTGAATTAATGTTAGACCTACAGAAAAGTTGCAAAGGTAGTACAGCAAGTTCCTATATAAACATCACCCAGTTTCAGCTTCCACTGATGTTATTGCCTTCTATTACAATGGTACATTTGTCAAACTAAAACAAAAACAAAACAAAATGAAACCCTGATGTTAGTATGTTACTATTATCAAAATGTAAAACTGTTCAAATTTCACCAGTTTTTCCGTGAGTATTCTTCTTGTCCTCTAGGAACCAGTCCAGGGTACCACACTGCATTTAGTTGTCAAGTCTCCATTGCTTCCTCTGGTCTGTGAAAAGATTTCAGTCTTTCCTTATCTTTCATGACCTTAACAGTTTTGAGGATTGCTAGTCAGGTACTTAGTCCCTCAGTTTGGGTTTTTGTAGTTTTCTCATGATTAGACTGGAGTTATTATTACTATTATTTTGAAAAAAAACAAACTTTTAAAATTTCTGAAAAGACTATCATAATATATACTTATTTTTTATCTATATATCATGGAATTTCTTCTTCTAGGAAGAAACTTCTAATTTCTCTCTCTCTCCCTCTCTCTCTCCTTTCTCTCTCTCTCAATCTTTCTCGATTTCTACCCCTTTCTCCTTATATTCCTTTGTCCCTCTTTCCTTCTTCATCTGTTTTTCTTTCATTTATTTCCATATATTTTAATTGCTTATATGTACATAATCTGCTTTCCCACTCATGTTATTATAAATGCATTATAATTATATTTTTAAGCACCTTATTTGGAAGGCTGTTTGTATCCTGCTATACATACAACAGTGAATAAATAGTATATCTGACTACATGAGGGTTAAATCCATGAAAGAGGACATAAATATCAAATAATTAGGTAAGCTGAGAATGTTGGATGGTGGTAAGGGTGTTAGAGAAAACATAAAAACAAGGGTGGGTGAAATGCTAATTTAAATAGGATGGTCGGTGAAGATTTATAAAATGATTTTGGGGGGGAGGGAACAGAATGAATAGAGGGAATATTGCATGCGAATCCATGAGGAAGTCCAAGTAGAAGGAAGAGTACTTTAGCTGCCCTTGAATGGAGAAATGCTTTGTGTGTTTAAAGACCATCGAAGAGAATACTGTGGCTAGACAGGAACGACTGGGTGAGTAATCAAAGTTGAGATCAGAGAGGTGATTCAAGTGCAAATCATGTAAGTTCTTGTAGGCTAGTTTATGGACTTTTACTGTGAGTGAGATGGGATGCTGTTAGAAGATTTTGTTATTATGTGACTTAGATTTTTTTAATTGCCACTTGGAAAATCCTAGACTTTGCTTGAGTGAACAGCAAGAGAAGATCAGAAAGAGAAGCTAAGGGTTATTACAATAATCCAGCTGAGAGACACTTGTGGATTGTACAAATGTATTAGTAATAGAAATTATTAGTGGTCAGATTCTGGATAAATTGTTAAGTAGATCCAACAGCATGTATGATGGAATGGTGCTAGAGATGAATCAAAGATGCTCTCAAAACTTTGGGCCTAAAGTAATATAATAATTACCTTACCATTTACTGAGAAGGAAAAGAGTTCAGAAGAGGAGGGGGTGCTTTAGAAGAGTGAAGATAAGCATCAAGATTTTGATTTGGGACATTTTCAATTTGTGGTACTTACTAGACATTAACTGAAAAAGTCATTTAGGAAGCCAGTTATGAGTCTAGAGTTCAGATAAGATGTTCTTTCTGAGGGTATAAATTTGAGATTTATCAGAATATAAATAAAATTTAAAGAGTGCACTCTCAATAGGGGCGATATCTCCGTCAAGGAAGTGAAAATTGATTCTTAGAGGGTGGAAAAATCTTTTGACGTTACAGTGTTCTGTGGCCTTCCATAGTTCAAACCTATATGACAAATTCATATTCTTAATATTTGATTTCTCTCATTAGAGATAATGTAAATTCAATTTAATTTTTCTCCTTAGGGAGATACTAATGGAAACAAATGTTTTAGAAACACTGATTTAAATTTATAAAATTTGATCTGCTTATCTAAAACATGAGTTCAGATAAAGAATAGAAAATTCTAAAGAATGATCCCTGGGGCACCATAAATTATAGAAGTTCAAGAAATAATAAAGAACCAGTAAATGAAATGAAGAAGGATTGGCCGGGGAAGTAGCAAGAAAACAAAGTTCTGTCCTATATATCAGGTGAAAATGTTTTTCAAGAAAGAAGGAATAATAGAGAAAATATGTTGAGGAAAACCTTATCAACAGTTCTTTTGAGTATTTTATTGGGAAGGAAAAGAAGAAAAGGCACATTGAATGGAGGCACATTAATTTGTTTAAAAGGCACATTAATTTGTTTGTTTTTTGGTAAATAATGAGATATTACTGTGTACTTGTATGCTTATGATAATAATGCAGTAGAGAGAATAAACTGATATGAACAAAAGAGAAGCCAATATCTGGATTAATATATTGGAGTAATTAAGTAAGCATTGATTCTAATGAGTATGAAGGTTTGGCATTAGCTATAGGCACAATTACAATATCCTTAATTACAGGTGAGATAAAAACAGTGCAGCCACAGAGGAAGATATATTGATATGTGGCAGTGATAGCCTTTGGAACACTTTTCTCATTGCTTTTATATTCTCTACAAAATAAAAACAAAGTCATTAAGTGATAGTGAAGCGGACAGGGTGTGCTGGAGTTTTGAAAAGAGACAGAAAGGCATGCAATAAACTTCAAGGAGAGTAGAAAACTTAACTAGGAAAATATAATATGATTTCAGGTAGTTTTGGTGTCCTACTTGAGATTGAGGATCATTAACTAAAGTGAGCTAACTTACTATGGTTTTATGTTTTCCTCTAGCCACAGTTATCTGCTTAAGCAGAGGCTGAGAATATGTGGAGTTTTGTATTTGTTTTTATTTTCAGAGGAAGAAGAAAGTGGGGTGAGGGTTATGCAAGGAAGTGATTGTAATGATGAACAATGGAATCTAGAATGCAAAAAGAAGAAATGAAAACATGAAGGAACAGGGCTGGGAAAAATTGGGAAGATCAATGGATGGCCTTGATAACCACAGAAACTGAGACATTATTTGAAGTCAATTGTGGTGTTGACATGGAAAAATAGAAGGTAATAGTTAGAAATTAGGATATTTGAAATTTAAATTTTGAGGAAGTATTAGGTATTGGTAATGTCAAATTCTAGAACATTATCATTTGTATCAGGGGCCCAGGTGAGGTGGAAGACATATTCATAGTAGGGGGGAGTTCAGGGTTCTAAGAACAATCGATATCAAAAGACTATGTGCTTAGTTATTAAAACACCAAGAACCATGAGTAGTGTTGTTAATAGTAAAACCTTAAAAAAATGAGAGTAATAGTGTAAAAGTCTGTAAACTGCAGAAAGGAGTGGTAGTGTGTAACATCATATGATGTGATAACATGAATCTTAACATTGGGACTTTTAAGGAGAAGGGTTTATAATGGCCTATAGACAGTAATGTGTTTCATATCATTCTCTGCTAAATTTCTTGCATCTAGCATAGTTACTGAAATTTAGTAAGATCTCATCAAACATTTGTTAAATGAATTAAACTGTTAATGCATCTGTAAAATGAAAGGAATTGATAGTAATTCTTAAAAGTAATTCCCAATTCTAAAATTTTAGCATTTACACATATGTTATTCAATATGTGCTGTACTTAGGGATAGTTATAATGAAGACGATACATAACAATTTGTACCACATCTAGCTTTACCTCACCCAGTCCAATTATTCCTTTAATTAAGTCCTATGCCATTATCTCTATTTCAGTAAGTACTGGGCTCAGCGGTAAGTCATCGTTAGTGCTGTTTTTGGATTGCTCTAAAGCTACAATGTATAGATTTTTAAGTCTTTGAACACCAATCTTGGAGGTAGGGTTTCTAATATCTCTTACAGGTCTTACATGCTTTCTTATTCTAATTTTCACCAAATTCAAATTCTACTAATAGCCTACCACATGTTTCCCCAATGGACACTCAAAATCTCAGAGTTAGCTTCAAGAAGTTTAAAATGTATGTCCCTATATTCTGCTCATTTTTGATTTCAACTAATTTTGATCTACATCTGTTGAATTCTTTTTTTTGTTTTTGTAATCATATCTCTTCTTGCTGATCTCCTGATTCAAAAGCTTAGCTTGCATTTATAATTCTATGTGAAACCCTGACTTTATCTACATTCCAACCTGACTTCCTTATTCCTCTGTGTACTCTGACTGCTTAGACCCTGATCATGAAAAATGTAAAGATTTCTTCAGAGAACTTTTTTTTTGTGGGACACAGAAAGAAAATGTGTTTTATGTTTCAGCAAATGACCAAGTAAATGTACAGTCTTTTAACACTCCAGATACCAACAGTATGTGGTGGCATGTATAAATGACACAAAGAAGTCATCTAGGTTTCAGAACTGACAAAAGTATTCCATGAGGAAAAACATAAATACTAGCTCTGTTTAACAATATATAGGTATCAGAGGAAGATCTCCATGACACCAAAGTTTCAAGCTGCAAAAAAAAAAAAAAGTTAATATGTAGTTTAGTCATCTGGTTTACCCGGCAAGGAAACTGAAGTTCGAGGTAGCATGTATTAGAGGTAAAAGACTCATCCCCCACTCCTGAGTGTAGGAGGGATGTACATTAGCTTTGAAGTCCTGTTCTCTTTTCATATTCTCACTAATTTTTCAACCGGATGAATCAAAATTCAGCTGGGCATGATCATTTCAATCTCTTCCTCTCTTTTCCCTCAGAATCTGACTCTCCACTGGAAACATATTTTCTGGTCTGTGTGTATGTGGGAGTTTTACAGTGTATTTAATTGCTAAACCCAAAAGTCCCTTCTAGTACATTTTAAAATGATTTTCTGGCATACTCATAACTTTCTTCTAGCTGCTTTCTTAAATTTGGTTTCTCCTCTTCTTCTTTTCTCTTTAGCATCATTTACATAATTTGGGTCTATATTCACCCTGTTTCCCCTGAAATGTCCATGTTCCCTAAAAAGTCATTATATGTAGTGGTTAGAAATATAATCTCTGTATTTATGAGCTGTGAGAAATTGAGCCAGTGACTTATTTTTGTTGTTGTTGTATTTCCACATGTGTAAAATGAGCCTAGAAAATGCAGACGTACTTCAGTGACATTTATTGGTCATCATTCTGCCTCAAGGAGAGCATAGTTCCTCCACAGCTTCTAAATCACTGGCAAATGGACAATCTCAGGACCTTTCTAATATTTTCTTTATCCTACCCCAAGGATGTAGTTATACTATTTACACTATCCTAGGAAACTGAACCATATGAATAACCTTATTTTTGCAATGGCGTACCTATTCCACAAAAGGTTCTAATGTTATGACCAAAGGAGAAAATGAATCTGCTTTTCCACACTTCATGGAAAACTTCCTGTTGTGGGCTCCAGACGCGCAGGCTCAGCGGCCATGGCTCACGGGCCCAGACACTCCACAACATATGGGATCTTTCCCAGACCGGGGCACGAACCCGTGTCCCCTGCATCGGCAGGCAGACTCCCAACCACTGCGCCACACACTGGTATAGTTCTTAAAATTACTATGCAGAAATATTTTTAGTGTTAATGAGGTACAAAAATTGCAAATTAAAAAATTGCTTTGTTCGCTGATAAGAGGAATTATTCACATGTATGTCACAATGGCAAAATTTTTTTCTAATTTGTTCACTTACTTTGTCACATACAGTACATCTGAGGAAGCATTAAACTCTAGGAAATGATGTGACTCCATGGTACATATGTGGCTTTTAGAATGAGAAAACAAGAGCTTTGACATGGACATAGTGTATCTTTGTAGAACACCTATTCCCTCACCTTTCCATATGGAAATAGTAATATTTAAGCATTGAGTTTCCCCAGAGAGTATCTCTTTCTGGGACCAAGAGGAAAAATAAAGATTACCCTTTCTTTGTTAAGAATAATGTTGATATGAGAGAACTCCATGAGTGGAAAACAGGCATTTTTACATAAAAATGGCAGAATTATTTGTTGTTTGTTTTAAACTATAGTCTTTTTTATTCTTTAACTAGAGTTATGATTTTCTCATTTTGAAACCAGTCCAATCAATTTTACTGTTCTTTTTATTAATAAAATTAAATGTCAGTTTTGACAGGAACATTATTTCCTTTCTTTAGAGATAAACTTCAGGATACTTTTTGGAAATTTATTTATGTAACACATGAATTTTGGGCACTTACCTTAAATACTTGCTAATCACACTAGTATGAACATAATATTAGTGGCTTAAAATACAGTTTAGAGATAACTCCTTTCTAGCATTTGCTTTTTGAAAATAAAAATCTCAATACCTACCCAAAATAATTAGAGCCATCTAATGGTGTCTGGAAGAAATACATCAAACTAATGAGCGGCTAAGAGACATGAAAATAACTCTTTAGATCTAGACTTTCAATGGCTGTCTGAAATACTTCAAAGTATTTTTTGAATAAGGAGCATTAATTTTTTGAATAAGTCCTTGAAATAAATGTCTTGAATATTTTTTTCTTTACAGCTGAAAATCAAATCAAAGCAATTTCAATTGAAATATTTATTGTAAAAACAAATCATCATGAATGATTTCACAAAGAGCACCGTTGTACTCCCTTCTCTTGGTGACCTGCTGGATGAATATACTGTAGGTGGAACAGAGACTTGGCGACTTCCCTAACCTTGATTTTTGGCACAATTTATACTTAAATGTAAATGAATGAGAAAAATAGTTCATAATATTTATAATTTTCAAACATATTTTAATGTTTCAAATTTCTATGCACAAGCACTTGTCTAATATGCATGGTGTTCCATAAATCTAATTGGTAAAATTTGCTCTTCTTTTCCATTTTTTCCTTAGGAATAATGTTATATTCAGGACTTAGGTTGATAGTTTGTACCAGAGAAGCCCTTGGCTTCAATGGCTGTCTGAAATACTTCAATGGAGTTCCCATTATGGACAATAATGGGAATTATTGTCATTCTTATTTAACATATATCAATACAATAACTATAGAAAAAAAATAAAAAGAAAACAATTATGGCTAACAGTTTTAAAGGAATTGCTATCTTCCAGGAAGTATTTTACATGCATTAAAACAAAAGAATCTTATTACATAGCTTCTGTTAGTATTTCCAATTTTCAGTGAGAAAACTGAGATATAGTATGATAAAGTAACTTGGCAAACACATTCAGTCAGTAAATAGTGAAAGTCTGGTTTGTTCCTAAGTAATCTAGATCTGTGCTGACACTTTACGTAATTATGCAGTGCTATCTTGTATTTGGTGTGCTTTAAGAGAAATTTAGAGTTCTCACTTGGGAAACCTAAAGACAATATTTCTTGTCATTCCTAGAATTTACTTCTGTTATTTCCACTTTAAAAATCATGGGGTATAGATCTACATTGTCCCGTAGAACATTCTGCAATGATGCAAATGTTCTACCATCTGTACTCTCCAATACGGTGGTTACTAGCCACATGTGGCTATTGATCAGTGAAAATGTAACTAGTGCATCTGAGAAACTAAATTTAAAATTTTGTTGAACTTTAAGCTTACATTTAAATAGCCACATGTTGCCAGAGGCTATCGAGTTGGAGAGTGGCTTTGTGGCGTAGACAGATTTATCCAAGAGGTTACTCATAGCATAAACAGTGTCTAGGCTAATTTGCCTTGATATTCATGCTCCTGGTCCTACTGACAAATTGGTTCTTGTTCCAGGAATTCTAACTCGATTACAGTTCTGATCTTTCCTTAATTCCTTTATTCACAATCCCAAGAATGATGACATTAATGTATTGAATAAGGTGAAAATCAAGGACAGTAATTATGGGCTAAAGACAGGGGTGGGTCAAAAAAGGGACAGTAAGATGGCCTCTCCTAAAATTTGAGGATTGGGGAATATAAGTGTTAGGTTCTTCTGCCAATGTAACTGCACAGATGGTTCTTTTCTTCCATCTCCCCAATGAAGCTTTTAACCACTTTCCTTTTCAGTGCTTGTGGATACTGCTTTAAATCAGGTTCTCTATAGAACAGAATTAGTCTCATTAACTCGAACAAATTCTTCCTTTGGTTGGAGTTGACATATCTTTCTGAAGTGTCTTAATGCAGTTGCTATTAAGGAAAGGGAAACTAATTGAAGGAAGAAGAATACTTTCTTGATATCACCTTTTACTGTTTTTATTTTCACATAGGAAGTACCACCTTTGTTTATATATACTAATTGTTACTTTTTGGATACACACAATCTGAGGAAATCTGTATTTCATGGGAAAACCAACTTCAAGTTATAGCAGAGGCTAAAGCAGAGGGCATGTGAGAATGATTAGAAATATATATATATAACACACTTGAAAAGGATGCCAGTGATAATAGCAGTGAATGAAAGGAAAGAAAAGAGGTAAAATAAGTATTATCCTGACCTTAACTATTCTGCTCCTCATAGTTTAAGGTAAGAAGCAGGCATCTACTTTGCAGGAAGGGACCAGATTTTAAGGCAACAGATATTTATTAGAAGAGGAGTAAATAGGAGAATATGATGCAATGAATTAGAGGTGTTTCAGCAATTACCTGCCATCTTGAGATGGCTCTCACTCAGATATTTTTAAACATAGTATTTATATCAGAAAGTTCGTTTAGTAACATCTGAAATCTTTGGCTCCTAAATGAAGGTCAGCAGAGTAAGGATTTCCAAACGTTCTTTAGTGTGCATGACATAGCACATTTACTACAAGTGAGTATTGAAACAGGTATATAGAGGGAGAGTATTAAAGCTTTGACAGAACATAAACTACATTATTAAACATGTCTAGGGCTCAGAATTACAAATATAGAAATACCCTGAATTTGAAAGGATGAAAGACAGGCTTGAGTTCTAAATCTGGGTTTGTGATGTTTCTCTTTTGCTACCTGCTTTCAACTGCTTAAGCTTAGAAATTTACTCTGATTTCATTCCTGTACCAGACACAAGACTCCCATGAGAGAAAGTGTGTTGTAGGCTCTTATGAATAAGAACCTCCCTATCAATAAGACTTGGGCACCTTGGGGTGAAATTTCATAGCCTTGGGCTTGAACTTTTACATTCTGTCTGAATACAAGGACATTTTCAGCTGATAAATTGCGCTGCATTTGCATAAACAGTGAACATACCTTTGAAGGTGGGAAGGGTTCTACTTACTGTTTAGTGCTGAGTAAACAAAGATTTAATGTTATGTTCTCAGTTACAGTTACTTTCCTAAACTTAGTATCACAGTGTTTTCAAAGTGAAGAAGGAAATACAAAATTAAAGAAATGAGAATTTAAAATAGGAATTGGATGTACAATAAGATAAAAAATAAACATTAGGGAGAGAAATAAGGAACACCAGCATTTTGGGAACTTAAAATTCCTTGTTTCTGTATCTTCAATATTCTCTTTTTTTCTTGATTTCTCAGTTTTTTCTCACAATATTTTTTCTTTCTTTAGAAATAGAGATTAAATCCACAACTGGAAATCCCTGTGGTGATTATTAAAATTATCAACCGAAAGACAATACAAATTTTCCATACAAAAATAAATTGAACTGTTTAATAACCAAGGCTCACACACTTGTGCAAATTATGTTTTTGCTGGACTTCCTATTGTATTCTGTAAGTGGAATAGAAGAAGTTCTTGGAAACTTGATGATATGTGTAAATTCCAATAGCATCCCTGTACATTGTTCCTATTTAAAAGAATAATGAAGTAATCAAATGGGAAAATATAACTACTTTACATAAAAAGTAAATAGGATGGTTGTCTCAACATAGCAGAAAATTTTGAGTGGTTGCTGGTTGTACTGAAAAATTTCTAATTTATAGGAAGTATGCCATGACATAAGTAAAACAAGGATCTGATTATTGATAATGGGAAAATGCAATTTAAAAAATAAAACTAAGAGAAAAAAATATCTTGAACTATATTCAAAATAAATACATATAAAACAGATTTAATATACTTACTGTAACTCACAAAGTGATATTTATTTTTGTTGTTATTGGATTTTGATTTATTAGTGGTTTGTGATAGCATCCTCTCAGTATGTTTTTCATTTCCAAATATTTTACTTTATACTTTTTATATCTTCAAATATGTTTATGTTTTCATCCACCTTTCTTGCATGCTAATTCTATAATCTATGTTATTTTGGAGACTGTTTATGTTGATTCATTTTTTCTTGGTTATGCTCATTATTTTTATTGCTTTGTTGCATGCCTAGTAATTTTTTATTGGATGCTAGACGTTGACTCTTTATGTTACTGATAGGTAAATTTTGTTTCATTCCTTTAAATAGAGTTGGGATTTCCTCTAGGTTACTGGTAAGTTATTTGGACTCGGGCTTGCTTTTAAACTTTTTAGGGTATTTCAGAGCAGTTTTTAACCTAGGGAAATTTGTTCCCACCATGGAGGCAAAACTCTTCTGAGGAATCTTTTAGGAATACTTTCTATTCTGGCTTGTCAGAGCACAAATGATTTTTGGCCTGATGTCTCTTGGAGATTTTTCTCCCAACTTGTTTCTAGATGTTCTTTCTTGGTCTTGGGTAGTTTGTCCCTAATCACGTACAAGTTAGTACTCAATAAAATACTCGAAGAACCTCTTTGAAGATTTCTGTGATGGTCTTCCTCTCTCTCCCACTGTAGCTTTCTTCTATAAAGTGTTTTGCTATGCAAATTCCAGCTGCTTTGGCCACCCCAAACTCTGAAATCTGTTTCTTCCACTCAGTGAGGCCCTGCAGTGAAACACTGTTACTGAACCAAACTTGGGTCTGCTGGCCCAGATGCATTAATCACTGACACTATGTTGTGGTGAAAGAAAGTGCAGCATTTATTTTAAGACACCATACAAGGAGTTGGGGCTCTTTTAGTGCTCCAAAAGCCCAAACTCCCCAGTAGGTTTCAAAAAAGCATTTCTAAAGGCAAGGCAAGAGAGAGGAGTCCCAGGGTATGTGATCGGCTTGTGTACAGTTCTCTGATTGGTTGATTGTGAGGTAAAATAAAAAGGTGATAAGTTTTTGCAAATATTTCCTGGTTCTGGCCAGACTCCAGAGGGGATGTGTTAATTTCTTCCATTTGGTGGGGGTTTTAGCATCTGCAAAACAACTCTGGAAATGTGCATCAGATACTGTTATTTAAGTACTTCAGAATGGAGCTAAAGCAGAGGATATGGGGAAAGGGTCTGTCCTGGGAAGGCCCCATAGGTTTCTGCTCAGTTACAACCTGCACATTCTTTCCAGGCAAGAAACTGGTACAATCATAAAATTCACATGTTTTGCTTTATTCAGTAGTCCCTAACTCATGGTATTTTGTTTCCCCTTTTCTCAAACCATTGTTTCATCTATTTTTTTCTGGTTTTCTAGTTGTTTTGGGCAAAAGGTTAAATACAGTACCATTTCCTGCATCATATCTAAATGTGAAAATCTTAAATTAATAATTTAACAAATTTAATCTAAATAGTAGTACAATATAAGCAAACTGATTCTTGCAGATACCGATTACACATTTATTTATTGCAACCAAAAATGGAAGTAATATAAAGGTTAATTTTTAAAGTATAGAATAAGAAATTATTATATAATACATCTCATAGGGAATCAGATAAGCCCTCAGGTATTTGTGTATTACCTGTATACCTCCAAATATAGAATTTTCACTATGTTTAAATTATCTTTTTAATATCTGTATACTCCAACTAATATTCATCATGTCTATGATTGTATCCCTATCCCTTAGTATTGGGCTTTACAGTAGTATGCAACAAGTGAATAAATAAATAAGGAGCAATTAATAGGGTAATTATAGTTACACTACATTGTAAGTAATAAATTAATGGCAAAAGACACACCCATAAGCAAAGGGAAAAGAAAATTGATAAATGGTGAAAATATATATCCAGCCTATCTCACAAACTAAAGTTAATATTTAATTTATAAGAAGTTTTTAAAGATTTAGAAAATAAAGACCAAAAAGCATAGTGAATGGGTAATATATGAACATACTAGTCACAGAAAAATAAATACAAATTGCTCTATAAAATATAAAAAGACACATATTGCATATAATGAGAAAGTCAAAATAAATCCCTATTAAAATTGCCAATGGCATTTTTCACAGAACTAGAACAAAAATAATCTTAAAATTTGTATGGACACAAAAGACCCTGAATAGCCAAAGCAATCTTGAGGAAGAAAAATGGAGCTGGAGGAGTCAGGCTCCCTGACCTCAGACTATACTACAAAGCTATAGTCATCAAAACAGTATGGTAGGGCTTCCCTGGTGATGCAGTGGTTGAGAGTACGCCTGCCGTTGCAGGGAACACAGGTTCATGCCCCAGTCCGGGAAGATCCCACATGCCGCAGAGTGGCTGGACCCGTGAGCCAAGGCTGCTGAGCCTATGCGTCCAGAGCCTGTGCTCCGCAACGAGAGAGACCACAACAGTGAGAGGCCCATGTACCGCAAAAAAAAAACAAAACAAAAAACCAGTATGGTACTGGCACAAAAATAGAAATATAGATCAATGGAACAGGATAGAAATCCCAGAAATAAACCCACACACCTATGGTCAATTAATCTACTACAAAGAGGCAAGTCTATACAGTGGAGGAAAGATAGTACCTTCAATAAATGGTGCTGGGAAAACAGGGCAGCTACATGTAAAAAAATGAAATTAGAACATTCGTTAACACCATACACAAAAATAAACTCAAAATGAATTAAAGACCTAAATGTGAGACCAGACACTATGGGCAGAACACTCTCTGACATAAATCACAACAATATCTTTTTCCATCCATCTCCTAGAGTAATGGAAATAAAAACAGAAATAAACAAATGGGACCTATTTAAACTCAAAAGCTTTTGCACAGCAAAGGAGACCATAAGCAAAATGGAAAGACAACCCACAGAATGGAAGAAAATATTTGCAAATGATGTGACCAGCAAGGGATTAGTCTCCAAAATTTACAAATAGCTCATGCAGCTCAATATCAAAAAAGCAAATGACCTAATCAAAAAATGGGCAGAAGACTTAAATAGATGTTTCTCCAAAGACATACAGATGGCCAAGAGGCACATGAATAGATGTTCAACATCATTTATTATTAAAGAAAAGCAAATCAAAACTACAGTGAGATATCACCTCTCACTAGTCAGAATGGCTATCATCAGAAAATCCACAAAAAATAAATGCTGGAGAGGGTGTGGAGAAAAGGGAACCTTCCTAGACTGTTGGTGGGAATGTAAATTGGTACAGCCACTGTGGAGAACAGTAAGGGGGTTCCTTAAAAATCTAAAAATAGAGCTACCATATGATCCTGCAATCCCACTCCTGGGCATATATCCAGAGAAAAACATGGTCGGAAAGGATACATGCTCCCCAGTGTTCATTGCAACAATGTCTACAATAGCCAAGGCATAGAAGCAACCTAAATGTCCATTGACAGAGGAATGGATAAAGAAGATGTGGTACATATATACAATGGAATATTACTCAGCCATTAAAAAGAATGAAATAATGCCACTTGCAGCAACATGGATAGACCTAGAGATTGACATACTGAGTGAAGTAAGTCAGACAGAGAAAGACAAATAGTGTATGATATCGTTTATATGAGGAATCTTTAAAAAAAAGATACAAATGAACTTATTTACAAAACAGAAACAGACTCACAGACTTAGAGAACAAACTTATGGTTGCCAGAGGGAAAGGAGGGGAGGGACATTTAGGGAGTTTGGGATTGACATGTACACACTGCTGTCAAGCTCATTTCCTGGTACAACAATGAATTTGGCTACAGCAACAGTGTAGTGGACCTAATGGTCCACAGAGCCTCCAAGGAGTAAGAGTCCCTGTACCACCAGCCCCAGCAAGAGCAGGAGAGGAAGAGAGAGGTCCTCAGCTTCTGGGGAGTCCTTACCCCAACTTCATCCTCCAACACACTGAGAATCTCCTGACCTCCACACGGTTTCCATCCCAGACAATAGAGGAAGGGGAGGGACTGAAGAAGGGGAGGGGCTTATGGAGCCCTACCTTGTCATGTACCATCAATAAAGTGCACTGTACCCCCCTCAAAAAAAAATAAAATAAAATGGATAACCAACAAGGACCTACTGTATAGCACAGGGAACTCTGCTCAATGTTACGTAACAACCTAAATGGGAAAAGAATTTGAAAAAGAATAGATACATGTATATGTATAACTGAATCACTTTGCTGTACAACTGAAACTAACACAACATTGTTAACTATACTCCAATATAGAATAAAAAGTTTTAAAATGTTAATCATTATTAGTACTAATATCTTGATACAACCATGTGAGAGAGTTATAATTATTCTCATATTACATATGAGCAAATTGAGAATCAGAAAATTTAAATTTTTGTGGTGAAGAAAAATACAAAATAAAAAAATAAAAGTATGATCTCTCATCTATCAGAGTGGCAAAATATCTCATTTGACAATGTGTCTAATACATCACTAATGAAAATGCAAAATGCCACAATTCTTATGGAGAGGAACTTGATGATACATAGGGAAATTACATATGCATTTCTATTTTACTACAGCAATCCCACTTCTAAAAATCTATCCTAAAGATACACTTGCAAAATGGCTTCTGAACACAGTTGTTTGCTTCAGTATTATTTGTAATAGCAATGTTAGAAACAATCAAAATGGTCATCCATAAAGGACTGTGTGAAAAAAATGAAAAAATAATTATACAGTCACAAAATAGAGTACTAGGCTCTTGTAAAACCATATGAGCAACCTCTACACACTGGTATGGAGTGATCTCCACAATATATTGTTAAGTGAAAAAGCAAGACACAGAATATATGTTATGCAGACTTCTGAATAAGAAAGTGGAACAAATGAACACACACACTATGTTTATATTTGCAAAAAAACTAATGAACACCAAACAGAAACTACTAAAAATAGTTATTGCTTATAAGGAGAGGGAGGAACAAAATGGAAGGAACAGGGATGAAAGGAATTCATGTGAATGTACCTATAATATAATTTTGATATGTGAATCATGTATATGTTTTCTATGATCAAAAAGCAAAATGAAATCATAAAGAAAAATCTCTTAATTAAAGTTAATTGAAACAAAGTTAATTATATATAATTTTGATGATATAACCTTAAAGAGGGGGATAAAAATCAGTCCAAGTATTTATACGTTCTCAAAGGAATATATCTAAGGACAGAAATAAGTGCAAAGGAACCTCAAACTTTATTCTATTGTGTTATTGTTATCTTGTGCATACTTCATGTATAATTTTTGATATTATGAGATAAATAAATTAAATAATTATTATAATATTGTGTAGAAAAATAACCTTTCAGCATAAAAGATAAAATGGTATAAAGTTTATATTTGAATTGAATAAAACAATGCACATTGTTTTTATATTTTTATTTTTGAATGCATGTTCTAATACTGTCCACTGAAAATATTTAAGGGCAAGAGAAACCCAGTGACAATAAACCACCTCTAGCAGCCAGATTTTGTTCATTAAATGACTCTTAACAATAGAAGTAATGAGGATGCTCAGTAAAAAGTTCTTTTAGGTGCTGGGCAGGAAATGTACAAAAAGTTTGGGGCATAATGTTAAATATAAAGAATGGAAGGTACAAAAGGATTATGTAATCTGTACAGAAGACACAGAAGCCATCTTAAAAGAACTCTCACTGCTTTAGGTTAGAATCATTTGTGATTTGAAAAGAATGATTACTAAAATATATTGAAAACATCAAGTATATAAAAATCTCAGAATAGATAGATGGATAGATAGATAGGCAGATAGCTATAGACGTATATGTAATCAGAGAGAAATAAAACAATACTCCCTAGAGAACACTGGAATTTGCCAGGGTACTAACTCATTATGATGAACATTAATAGTTAAATGAGAAAAATTAAGAATTTTTTTTTGTACCTTCTGGATAGACTACATTTCAGTGTTGTTAAAATACTACTAGATGTGGGGGGAAGGGAGGTTTAAAACACAGGATAATTGCAACAAATAAATGCAGAATGACTGAAAGAACTAGAAAGTCACAATTTTGCAATTCCTAATAGGATAACTGATTTAGGCAATGGGTTATTTATATTACTATTGCTCCAAATGAGGAAGCACCAAGGTCAAGAAATTTAGGCAAGTTTACAAACTAGGGGCAAGCAGTAATTTACAATGAGGCAATCTCACTGTATAGAAGTAAGATAAAAGATTAAAGATAGAAAGCAAAAAGAGTTAATTGCACTCTATTAAGAGGGTCTTAATATTTTCAAATCTAAAATTAAATTCCTTTGCTTGTGAAAAGTTCTGTGCTCAGCTAGGAGGCTGCTATGAAACATTAAACACTGTCAATTCTTACTGGAATGCTGCGTTAATACTGCATAACATCAATTTTTTATATTATGAATGTTAATTATCCCTGAGATTCTGAAATGCCTAACGGTGCTAAAGTACTAGTGCATTAATTTTATTTTTAATTTATTTTCTTTTTTGTATTGGCTGTTCTCCCTACATCTGATTCTTCTCCCTGCAGTGAGAAATGAGTTAAATCAGCTCTCACTGTCAACCGGAACAGCCTTGAACCTGAGTTAATTCATCACCTACTGACAAAAGGTTAAAAATATTGAATATCAATATCCAGAATGTTTTCCAGCTCAGCAATTGTTTGGCAGTGCTGATGTCTGAGCTGTGGGAATAAAGTGCAAGGTTTTGGCATTTTCTGTGTCCCTGGAGTTACCTTCTTAATATGCTTTATATATGAATATAAATATAAGTTTTCCCTTCACTTTTCTTTTAATGTAGTTGATACTAGATATATAAAAATTTGAAACAAAAGCTAATACAATAATAAAATGTGTATATCTACCTTCACGATAAAAGCAAACTTTCACAACTGATTTGCAGAATTATCAGCTGGATCTGTACTGTACAGACTCATGCTTATTCATGCTTATCTGATTATACATTCAGACTCTAGTCACCTACAAAGACTGAACAACAGGATCATTATTTTTTGAATGAATTTAACTCAATTAACATGTGCGAAGAACTCTGTCAGACATTAGGAAAACTATTGTAAACAATTCTGCCCATGAACACATGGACCCAGTATTCTAGCAGTTCAAGATAAGATATATTTGTGTATGCGTGTGTGTCTGTGTGTGTGTGTCTGTGTGCACACAAGTGCATTATAGAGAAAGTATATTAGGGAAATACAGTAGCTTAGAAAAAACAAACTATTTTAACCATTGACTATGGTTAGAGGATTGAATTGGTGTCATCGATGTAAAAAAAACAATAAAAAGATTAAAGATTATTTTTACTTGTTTAAAATTGAAATCTCATTTTAAACAAAGTAGGAATACATTTTAATATATTCATTTTATAGATTTTTTTTCCCAAGACTTCATCAAAATTTGGATAGAAAATATTTTTATTGGCTTTATTTTTTTCTTGTTGTTTACAAACATCAACCATTTTGTTTTATTATGTGGTTGGATAAACTCCTTTTGATTTTGTGACTAGAAGGTTTCTGATACCAGAGGTTCTTATAACATATGAGAACTTCTAGACATCTTCAGTTATCAGATACTTAAGACAACCACAAAAGTGAATTTGATATTTTTCATTTACATATTATCCTGCAAATTACTTTTGGCATTATATAGGATGTGTAATAATATCTGTATAGGGCTTTAAGACTGCATAGGGCTTTAATCTGTGTAAAGCCAAAATAAATATATGTATCTTTTCTGGTGAGATGGAAGATTTATGTTGTTTCAAATTTTTTGCTATTACAATATACTTTGTGATATAATGCTTCTTTGTACACACATGCCAGAGTTTCTAGGTCATATTCTGTGGGTATAATTCATACGTTATGGATATCATCAACTTTATTTTAAAATGTTAAGTTGCTCCTGAGGTTGTAAGACAGGGATATGATATATTCTTGCTTCATATTGTTCCAAACTTTTCCAATTGACGTTTTTCTATCATGCATTCGGAGAATGCACGGCAGTAGTGACTACTGACTACTGCAGGTCTGTATATTAAATATATCATAATACTGTTATTCAGCAGTACAAAAATTAAAATGCAATACTTCTGTTTGTTTACATTTTTTTTTCTTAAATTCCATATATATGTGTTAGTGTACGGTATTTGTCTTTCTCTTTCTGACTTACTTCACTCTGTATGACAGACTCTAGGTCTATCCACCTCATTAAAAATAGCTCAATTTCATTTCTTTCTATGGCTGAGTAATATTCCTTTTTTATCTCAAAGCTGTGCATTATCTCAACAACTCTCTCTTTTTTTCTAATGAAGAAAGAAAAATTGTGACAAATGAAGAAAAGTAATTTAGAAAATGAGACATTTGATAGCAATGTTACATTGGGGCAAAACAAATGTCAGAACTGTCTATATTTAGGACTCAATAATGTTCTATCCACCAAGGTCTGGAAATAAAAGAAAAGATTGCCTCTGAGATTAAGATACAAACACAACACCTAATTCATCATCACAGAGACACACAAAATGATCTTAGTCAGACTTCTAAGCTGGTAACATTTGACCGACTGTATCTTTAGTAAATGGCATGTAACAAGTCAAAAGAAATAATTCCTCAATAAAGGACAGTATTATTACCAGTAAAGCATGGGATATCTAAATTCTTTCATGTTATATAGAAGCCCTGTCAAGGAAAGAAAGTCTTAGAATTCTTTTTCCAAAACAGAAGCAACTAACCATACATGGCAAATAAATTTTAATTTTAACTTTATTAAAATTAAATTAAAACTCAGTTAAAATAGTCACATTCCAAGTGCACAACAGCCACAAATGACTAGTGGTTACAATAGTGGACAGCATACAGAACAGTTCCATGGTCACAGAGAATTCTACTGGACAATGCTGGTTTAGACAATAGATTTCAAGTATTTAGATATCATTGTGGAAATGACATACTAGCTGTAGTTCAACAACTTTCAACATTCTAATCATATTTCTAGAATGATTCTCACTGTGAGATAAATTCATAAAGCTAACCTAGCATGACACTATTACTTGCTGAGCCACTTAACTGCTCTTGCTGTAAACCATGTCACTAAAGAATCCTTACATTGTCGTTTGTCTTCCCATGTTCAAGTTTTGTCTATTAGTATAGAATAGGCCGTCCATGAATACTCAATTATGCTAACTTTTATTAATATATTTCTCATTTAAAATGAATAAATTGAGTATCTGATTTGATTTGACATTGCAAGTCACTTTATAGAGAAATGATCTGTTGATAATGCCAATACATGTATCCCACCCCAAGCATCAGTTCTGTTGTTTCTTGCAAGCTAATTCATTGCCCTTCTGGCTTTACACGTCATTCACATGTGCTTGGTTATTGCTAAATGCTCCCAAGATACTGTGACAAATCTTAACATTTATACTATCTGTTCATTAAAAATTAGATGGCTACAGCAGGTGATTAGGTGCTGGACTATATATAATTATAGAATTATATAAGGTCAACAAGACATACACATGTACACACACATAGCCAGGTCCCCAGAAAGTGGCCCAGATCTGTAGTTCCTACTTAGTTACCTTTCATAAATAACTAACCACTTTCAAGATTAAGAATACTAACTGAATTAGTTATTCAAATTATTGAACTACAAATACCACAGTGTAGCACAATGGTAAAAACAGAAAACAAAAACATAAACTTAAGTGTCCATGAAACAATTTTGTTCTTTCATTTATTCCTTGATGACTCATAACAAGTTTCTGAATCTCTTTCTATAGTTCTGTATTTTTTAATTCATAAAATGGAAATAATTATATTCTACCTCATAGCTTCAGAATTATTCGAAGTAACACTTTTAAAAGATCCACAAAATATTACCAGGATCACAGTAAACATTCAATCAATACTGGTTGTTATTAGAGTATATTAAAACATTCATCATAAGCCATCATTTTTAAAATGTGCTTTATTTTAGGAGACTAGACAGATGAATGTTGAAGTTTGAAAAAAAAATTTTTAATTAATTAACAGTCAGTAAACAGGAAGAATTCACCACAGTACTGGATTAATCATCAGAAAAAAAATAATTCTCAACATCTGCCAAATTGTGAAGTATATAAAATACTTGAATGACAAAGATATTTAAAATAATCTCCTTGTAAAAATCTATCAACAACATTTATTTCAGATCATAATGAGGGAGTTGTGTAAATTAAGAAGTAATACTCTCCTAAGATTTTTTCTAGGAGATAGTTAAATTAGCCCAGTGAGAAACATTAGACTGCATATTTTTAAAAGATCCAAATGTAGCAAAAATCTCAGATGGAGTGGTTGAAATAATTCTTCTCAGAAGAGATATTCAGATTTTCATTATTTCACTTCTGCTGATTTTGCCTGCCTCACTTCTGGGATTTCCTCATTTTTCCCCAACCTCTAGCCACTTTAATGGTGCTGTGGTTGTTCAGTCATTTCAACTCAATGACTTGAATGTGCTGCTTTCTTCTCCTAAGTTATTCTTCTGTTCTACTTATAAGTTATTCTTCTGTTCTACTCATATTCACCCTTTGGAGACTGATTAAGCATAACTCCCCCAGGAGCCACCCTTGATAATCTTCTCTTCCCCACTTTGGGTAAGTTTTCTCTACTTTTTGCATTCCCTGGTACATTTTCTTCACAACATTTACTTGCATTTGTTCAGTTTTGTTAGGTTTTATTTAAATTTTCCATTGTTTACTTATTTTTCATTATTATAGTAGATATGCATCCTTAACTATATTGTCACCTCACTGAGGTCAGTACTTTTACCTCAAGAATTACCCACCTCTGACTTAACGCTTGGCAGTTTCATAATAAGTACTTGTTAAATGCATTAAGAAGGCGGAAGAGAACTAAAATCTCTGAGGAGTAGTGACACTATTTGTAAACTATGAAGTAACAAAACTTCTTAGATAATTTGAAGTTTTCTGTTACTTTATTTTAGGTAACTGAAATGCTTTCTTGGATTTTATACCCTGAAGTTATGTTGCTTTAAAATTGAGAGATCTCTCTATGTACTGTTGAGCTTGATAGCTATAATATTTTCTTTTCAGTTTTGACCACATTAATTCTAATTCTGTTTTTGTTAAATGGCTATGCAGTCATGTGCCTGCTTTCCAATAAAGAAAGATGTTTTATATCAATTGTAAATTTGTCAATTGGGAGGTGTATTCCAAATCCTTGTAAGATGGTTCAACATCTCACAAACTTTGAGAGTCAACATTAGTCAGACCTAGAGGATTAAAACATTTCCTACTCCTGAGGAAAACACTATTTAGTTTCTGTCCTTAAGACCAAAGCTGGATGACAAACTGCAGTTAAAAGGCATGACAAGTCACTGCATACAATCCATGATACCTGGCACTACAGAAAACACTTTAGTTTTCTATTACAGGAACTAAATGTACTAATACAGGGAAAAGATCATCATTTGGTTGTTTTTTAATTAAACTGTGTGTGACAACAAAAAAAATTTTATTGAGTATAACTGACATACAAAAAGCTGTACATATTTAATATATACAACTTGAAGAGTTTGGAGATAAGTATATATCTGTGAAACGGCACAATCAATGCCATAAACATATCCATCACATCTAAAAGTTTTCCCCATCCTCTTTATTTTTGTGATAAGAGCACTTAACGTTAATTCTACTCTATTAGAAAATTTTAAAATAGATAATACAGTATTGCTAACTATAGGTACTATGCTGTACATTAGATCTCTAGGACTTATTCATCTTACATAACTGAAACTTTATACCCTTTAACGAACACCTCCTTGCTTTACCCTCCTCTTAGCCCTTGGTGACCACCATTCTATTATCTGCTTCTGTGAGTTTGGCTATTTTAGATTCCTCGTATAACTGAGATCACATAATATTTGTTCTCTGTGTCTAGCTTATTTCACCTAGCATAATGTCCTCCAGGCTAATCCGTGTTGTCACAAATGGCAGGATTTCTTTCTTTATTAAGGCTGAATAATATTACATTCCATGTAAACTGGTACAGCCACTGTGGAAAAGAGTATGGAAGTTACTTCAAAATTTTAAAATATAACTATCATATGATTTAGCAATCTCACTTCTGGGTATATATCTAAAGGAATTGAAATCAGGATTTTGAAGAGAAATCTGCATTACCGTATTTATTTCAAATTAGTATTCAGAATCATCATTTAGTTTATATGGCAAACTTTTCAAATTGAAAGTGGAACGAAATTTTAAGCATGGAAATACAGTAAAATGTCAGCCTTTCTAGAAAAAGCCCTGCTTTTGTATCATCTTTAATACATTTTCTAAGGAATATCATTTATTTCTCTTTGTGTTAATTATAAAGCATTTCTTAAGTAAAAGTAGAAATCTTAAATGACATTTTTCAAATACATACCTTTGACCTAATTTTTATTACTATAGAATCTCTTCCAAGGTCATAATTATTCTTATCCCTTATTTTACAGTATTGTAAATACTGTTATTTTACAGTATTGTAAGATAACAATGTGACTGCAATGAGTGTTAAACAGGAAGAATCTTACATTAAACAAAGGGTCTCTTACAAAATGTATGGTACTTAGAAGGTTTTGTGAATGTGTATATGTGTATGTGATTGGTCAAGTCTCAGTGGCATATATGGCATATTTGACACAAGAGTAGATCCTTTTTTAATATCCATTCTTGTACATGACAAAATTATTTTGAGTAATAATTATGTAATGAAACAAATAATACGTATGGCCAAAAAAACTGAGGAAGAGAGAATATTCTTGTATTGACCACTGTATATGTATAATGAAGGCAGTAAATAAATAAACAAATAAATAAAATTTAGTAGTACAGTTAAAAATGGCTTCATTAATATATGTTAATTACTTCAATGTATTTTTTAAAAGAAAGGGACAAATCTTAGACATATATTATTAATAAATAATAATTTCTTCCACATAGAAGAAATGGCAGTATTAAGGAATGCCAAAGACTCCTGTGAGCTTTATGGGGAACAACTACCTGGTCCAGCCAGAGGAACTAAAGGTAATGATTCTTCATGGTATCTTCTGAAATGCAAAATTTTAATGTTGATTTCTTTCCCCTGTGAAGATTGCCGTTGCTTCTGGTTTTTCCTTTGCTGTTTCTTTGTTTAGTAACTTGCCCAGGTTAGATCTATGAAATCAGTTTCCCCTGGAATGTTTGGCATTTGATGCTGCTCCTTAATTTTTTATTTGTGTGCTTTGTTGATATTATATTGAAGGCTGTTCTTCCAGGGTTTACCCCTGTGTTTGTGCAAGAGGTCAGCCAGTGATGGAACAGAGATGTTCTCAAATGCCTTGATCCAGTAAGGCACTCATTTTCTGATGGGTCTCTGGGTGGGTAGGGAAGGGAATTCAGGGTTTTTAGGTTGCTCTAGCTTATACTTTTCACAGGGTCCAAGCACAACTTCAGGGTTGGCTGTGAGTGTTGGGTTAGCTTGAGCCCTCTCTGAGCCTCCCCTATGCAGGTGTACTATCTCAGCCAGGTGTATGTTTGTCCCAATCAAGACAGAAACCTCAAGTAGAGGGGCTGGCCTTCCCGACTGATCCACCTCTGAAATTATCACTTCCACAGACAACACTGCTGCATTGTCCAATACTCGAAAATGAGTGATATTCCTTAGACCATGGCAGAGAGAAGCCAGTCCTCAGATTGACTCCTTACCCTGTAGAAACTTCCTGCCTACTAATGGGGAGGCAGGGTGGGAAGGCAGAGGGGAAGGGGCTGATGGGAGCAAGCCTAGGGAAAAAAGGCCACAGATTCTGTGTTCTCACCCCAGGTTTGGCATTTTTATCAAGAATAAAGGCTTCTGTGATTATTATACACTCTTGAGCCATTTCCAGAGCACTGAAATGTTTGTTTCTGTCAGTTTTATTGAGCTTTATAGTTACTTTTTGCAGAGAAGATTTTCTGATTGCCTCACTTGACTATAGCCACAATAATTCTTGTTCTTCCTGAAATAGATTGAGCACACTCTTGCCTGGGTCTTAGCAGGTACTCCTCGCTCTACCTGGATGCTCCTTACACATATAGCTACTTGACCTACTCCTTCAATTAATTCAGGCTTCACCTTCAGTACCATCCTTTCGGGAAAGCCATCCTTCCCTGTACAATTCGATTCCACTCTATATCAGTTTCCCCTTGTTTTATTTTGTTTTATCCCACTTACCACCTCTTATACAGCTCTTCCTTGACTTAAAATGGGTTTGCGTCCTGATAAAACCATCATAAGTTGAAAATATCGTAAGTTGAAAATGCACTTAATACACCTAACCTACTGAAACTCATAGCTCAGCCTAGCCTACCTTAAAAGTGCTCAGGGGCTTCCCTGGTGGCGCAGTGGTTGGGGGGTCCGCCTGCTGATGCAGGGGACGCGGGTTCGTGCCCCGGTCCGGGAAGATCCCACATGCCGCGGAGCGGCTGGGCCCGTGAGCCATGGCCGCTGAGCCTGCGCGTCCAGAGCCTGTGCTCTGCAGTGGGAGGGGCCGTAGCAGTGAGGGGCCCGCGTGCCGCAAAAAAAAAAAAAAAAAAGTGCTCAGAACACTGCATTAGCCTACAGTTGGGCAAAATCATCTAACACAAAGCCTATTTTATAATACGGTATTGAACATGTCATGCAATTTATTGAATTCTCTACTAAAATTGAAAAACAGAATGGTTGTCTAGGTACAGAATGGCTGTAAATGCCCTGGTTGTTTACCTTGTAATCATGGGCCTGACTAGGAGCTGTGGCTTGCTGCTTCCCAGTATCACAAGGGAATAGGGAGAGGATTGGGTTTTAACATATTGGTAGTCTGGGAAAAAATAAAAATTCAAAATTGGAAGCATGGTGTCCACTGAATGCATATTGCTTTCACACCATTGTAAAGTTGGAAAATTCTAAGTCAAACCATCATAAGTCAGAGACCACCTGTACTAGATACTTATTATATGCCCCCTCTCCAGACATGATAGCCAAACACCTGTTTTTCATCCCTTGCTATATTCTCAAAACATACAAATAATATCTGGACAAAGGAGGTGCTCAATAGGTGTTGAATGAATGAATGAGTTAGTGATTGAGTAAACAAAGGAAAAAGATAAATAATAAAGTACCCTTTGTCAGAGGATTTTTTTCCTCTTTTGAATTACCACTAAAGGTCACTAAAAGGAAGAAATGACGGTCTTTAAGATTGAGTCGCCATTGTATTTTCCATTCAGTTTCCTAGGATTGTTTTAACACCATATAAATAGTCTTAGAAAAAGCCTCTCTTCCTTTCTATGACTTAATATGGCATGAGGACAGTTCTTCAAGGAATTTCTATTTCTTGGATGTGGCTGAGGATCCCAAAGTCAGAGTCACTTCATTGAGCTAGCATTAAAAAATCATTATATTTCACGCTTAAAGAACTATACAGTGCTTACTTGCTCTACTAGTCTGAAGGTACTACAGGAAATAGTTTCTGTAACATAATCACAAGGCAAAGTTGCTATCTGCACTAACTGCTGAAAACCAAGTGATGCTGTTGCATAAATAATAAGTTTCTGGGACTTCCCTGGTGGCGCAGTGGTTAAGAATATGCTTGCCAATGCAGGGGACACAGGTTCAAGCCCTGGTCAGGGAAGATCCCACATGCCTCAGAGCAACTAAGCCTGTGCACCACAGCTACTGAGCCCGCATGCTGCAACTACCGAAGCCCACGCACCTAGAGCCCGTGCTATGCAACAAGAGAAGCCAGTGCAATGAGAAGCCCACGCATGGCAACAAAGTGTAGCCCATGCTCACTGCAACTAGAGAGGAAGCCTGCATGTAGCAACAAAGACCCAACGCAGCCAATAATAATAAGTTTCCAAGGGTCTTATTAAATAGGGAAATATCAGGGATACAAGAGTAACTAATGGTTTCTGGCAGAAAACAGAAGAAGACCAAACAAGTGAAAAATTGTATGAAACAAATTGTGGACATGCTATATCAGATGTCAGGGATTGGAAGGGAAGACGAGGCAAAACTAGTCTGGACTTTGGAAAGCTTCAAAAAGAGTGCCTTCTCTTTTCTGTGTCTTTATATAGCATAAAGTAAATTCTTATCAGTACACTAAACTGAATATTTAGTAATAAAATGACCAACAGATAACCAGTGGACAAGTCAGTGGAACAAATGAGTAGGGATGAGATTGTTTTTTTTTTTTTCAGTAAAAATATGTTAATTCTAATGAGTATGCAGTAGCGTACAACACACATTTAGTTTTAAAATTAATTCTTTGTATTAAAAAATAGATTTTGTGTATTCTGAAGCAGCATGTTTCTATAACGTGTAAACAACTAAGCCGTTGACTCATTTTTTTAAGTGGCCTTGTTGGGATTCTTAGTGCTGCTTTGGAGCCGTCATTTTTTTTTTCCTGCAGGATGTTCCTGAATTTACCGAATCAGTTTGAAGCCATAGAATCTTTTTTCTAGATGACAGAAAAGAATGTTTCAAATGCATGAAATGTACTTTAAAGCAAGCCCCAGTGCATCAAATTTTGCAATTGGTTGCTGCACTCAAAAGCAGTCATTTAGAGAAATATGTAACAATTTCATTCAATTACCTCAGATGTGATGTATGCCATTTTAGAAAAAGAAAATGGCCCAAAATGTGCTCTTTAAATCGATCCAAATGCGAAGAGAAAAATATAGTTGGTTGTTTGATGCTGCATCTTAATAATACGGAAAATCCATTTATTTTGAAATATTTGTTTCATTGAATAAGATAGATTAAAACTCTACAAATAAGAAAATTTTAAGGTATATAGAAATATTTTGCATATTTATTTTAAATCCTATGTTACAATAGGTATTTGTTTACCATACTAATGGTTTTTCACCATCAAATATACACTTAAAAATGATTTAGAAGGCCTACTTTCACTCTGAGTAGAAAGTAAAGCAAGGATAAGAGGTGTCCCTTGCCAAGAAATATGGATCTTTGGAAAGGTAAGGTATTTATAAAGCACTATACCAAGCAGTACAACCTTACATATTTCACAGGCTAGTCATTCAAACCACAATCCAGGTGAAAGATATAACTCTGTGGCTCCCAGTGTACTATTTTTGTACATTTCATCTTCCTAATTTTATCACTTTAAACATGCTAAACTCAAAGCAAAGTATTTTTGTATATTTTCTCTTTTCCCTTGATACAAAATAACACCATTTGTAGTTTATTGGGATCCACTGTAGTTTATTATGCTACAGTCTCATTTAACCAATATAACA
The DNA here is from genome assembly GCF_003031525.2 of Neophocaena asiaeorientalis asiaeorientalis. Taxonomy (NCBI): domain Eukaryota; kingdom Metazoa; phylum Chordata; class Mammalia; order Artiodactyla; family Phocoenidae; genus Neophocaena; species Neophocaena asiaeorientalis. Next base: position 2,855,639 of record NW_020174917.1, on the reverse strand, counting down.
TTTCAGAATTCCGTCCTCAATTCCCCTAACCATTTATCATAAAACAATACATTCAGATCCTATTTTTTCTATGAGAGAGCATTTTGCCTAGAAACAAATTTCCATTTTACTCAGGCATTCTATTTAGTTTAACAATGTGTGTGTGTGTGTGTGTGTGTGTGTGTGTGTGTGTGTGTGTCATGGGATTACTTTGATCTGGATTTTGAATTGATTTAAAAATAAATTTTGTTGTTGTCAAACTAAAGTGTAAAACATAAAAATTAATGTTACTTTTAGTATACCAGGTTGGAAGGGACTTTCTGTTTCTTCCAACCAAGTTTCTTTTGATATTTTTTGCTTTTTATTAAATAAGACTAAAACTAAGCAGGAATTAATTGCTATCATCAGCAGGTTGTCAGGTTTATGCAAATGAAGAATTAGAATCCTGTAATGCCATTTAAAAAGTTTTTCAATCCATCCTTCTCTTTGTGAACAGGGAGATTTGAAGTCTGAAAAATCCGTCAATATTTGTTTCCTTTTCTTCCATGTAGGATCAGACAGCTGAATGGAACAGTATCAGTGTAACTGTGGAAACCTCTGTTTTGTTTCTCCTAGTATCTCCCAGGGGAAGAGCCTATGATCCCATGAAGACAAGTGGGGGCCATCCCCATTTATGTAGACGGCTGCTGTGAAATTGACAGATTAAACAAACAAACTTCAGCCCATTTCCTGCAGTTACACTTCTTCATGTCCCTAGCTATATGGAACTCCATAGTCTGGTTATTCACACTGACACTGTTTGAGCTATACTTCAAACCAAGGCATTGTTTTGCCCAACACATTGAATACTGCCAACTAATATGTGACTCTGATTAAAGGAGCTTTCAACAATCAAATTTTAAGATTCTTATTGACCATCAGGACACCCCCCCCACCTGCCCCACTTCATAATATACACATAAGAATTTTGGCTTGTCATATAATTGACCACAATGTTGCAATATCTTGAGATAAGAGCTCAGATGCTATTTCAAATGATTATGGAAAACCTAGAGTTTGCAATTATGTAAGATATCCACACGTTATTTTATGGTCTAGTATTATGGAAGCCTTAGCAAAATGACTTATGCATCACTAAAATGCCACAGATAATGGTATTGGTGGGACCTTGGAGGCCAGTGGTTCTCACCAAAGTATTTACAATCAGTAAAATAATTCTACTTTATATGTCTTTTCATATAGTTCTGGATTATACAATATTGGTATTGCAAGGTTTTATAATTCTCTTTATCATTTTGGAACATTCTTAAAGCATTCATTTGTGGGCATTATTTATCTGAATGTTAGGAAAAGAGTTTGGGGGTATAAAAGCCAGGTAGAAAATAAATTTAGATATTGAAAAAGTGGTTTCTCATTTCTCTTATGAAAATGTTCTGCATTCAACCACAGACCTAAACAAACATTACAACAAGAAAACAGAAAAACAGGTCATGTGATAAAATATGAAACAGAGTAAGAAAAAGATACCATTTTCCAGTCATTATTGAATGAGCTATTTTAAAGATAACCATTTTAATCTCATTAGATTTTTGTGGACATCCACTATCCTCTTCACTGGGGCTAACAATTTCTGAGTATTTATTCTGAGTAAGGCACAATACAGAGACCTTCACATGCAACATTTCATTTAATCACCTAACAACTCAAATTAGATACCAAGAGTATCATAATTTTATGGATTAGAAAACTGGGGCTTAGAAAAATTATATAAATTGTGCAAAGTCACACAGATGATAAATAGTTAAATCAGTTTTCAACTACAAATGTGTTTGGTACCAGAGCCTAGATCTTCTCATCCCTCATGTAATGTCCCTGAGAATTATGCATACATCACAATTAACATATATATACTTACTGTTTTAGATTCTTATTATTAACACTCCAACAATTAAAAAACGTAACATATAATAGCTATTAACTGCTTATGTATTTGTTTGAAAAAATTGTCATATAGCCATTCAAGATAAAAACTCTCAGCAAACTAGGAATAGAGGTAAACTTCCTCAGCTTGGTCAAGAATATCTACAAAAAAACATGCAGATAACATCATACTTAATGGTGAGAAACTCAAACCCTTCCCATTAAGATCAGGTACAAGCAAGAATGTCCACTCTTACCACTCCTTTTGAACATCCTACTGAAGTACTAGCCAGTGCAATAATACAAGAAAAGAAAAGAAAAGATATACAGACTGGGGGAAAAGTTAAGCTCTTTATTTGATCATCTATGTAGAAAATTCTAAAGAATCTGAAACAACAACAACAACAGCAACAAAATCCTGGAACTAATAAGTGACTAAAGCAAGGTCACAGGATTAATGTAAAAATTCAATTGCTTTTCTGTACTAGCAATGGATAAATAGAGTTTGAAATTAAAACTACATACCATTTATATTAGCTCCACCCAAAATGAAATACATAGGTATAAATCTAACAAAATATGTTCAAGATTTATTTGAAGATAACCACAAAACTCTGATGAATGAAATCATAGAGTAACTAAATAAAGGAGAGATATTCCATGTTCATTGGTAGAAACACTCAATATTGTCAAGATGTCAGTTCTTCCCAACTTTATCTTTGGATACAATGCAATCCCAATCAAAATCCCAGCAAGTTATTTTGCAGATATTGACAGACTATTAATAAAGTTTATATGGAGAGGCAAACGATTCAGAATAGCCAACACAGTATGAAGGAGAATGAAATTGGAGGACAGACACCACCCTACTTTATGACTCACTGTAAATCTACTCTAATCAAGACAGTGTGGTACTGGTGAAAGAACAGACAAATAGAACAATGGAACAGAATAGAGAGCCCAGAAATAGACCCACATAGATATAGTCAACTCATAGTTGAAAAAGGAGCAAAAGCAATACAATGGTGCAAAGGAAAGTCTTTTTCAACAAATGGTGCTGGGACAACTTGGACATCCACATACAAAAAAAAAAAAAAAAGCAAGAGCCTTAAGAAGTCCAGGGATCTATAGAAACTAATAAAACCAATTTTAATGAGAATCTGTGAGTAGGCCTCTGTCCTTCCGATCTGTCAACAGCTGAGAGCAATAGAGGGTATTTTGAAGTAATTCATCTTTGCTTCTCTCTTATATTTCTTTTTAGTACTGACAAAACAGAGAGAAGTGGTTAAGACCATGGGCTCTGGATCAGACATATAAATAGAAATTTCTGCTCTGCTATTTACAAGCAACATGGCCTGGAGCAAGTTATGAACACCAGTAACCTACAGTGTTGTAAGCTCATATATGGTCATATACCCACCTGGTTACATTGTTGTGTAGGTCATATTAGGTTATGGAGATAAAATAATTTAACACAGCATCTTACTTAGTAAGCACTCCACAAATGTTAGCTATTTATTATTTTTCTAATCACCCCCACATTAGGGGAAATGCCATATTCAGTGTGTGTGTGTGTGTGTGTGTGTGTGTGTGTGTGTGTGTGTGTACATATTCAATACATAAATTCATGTTGGTAAATATTTACTGTGTACGTCCTACGCCAACAGTGAAAGTAAACTGTATATAGCAGATATACCTAATATTGTTGACAGATGCAGTTGCATTTGCATTTTATTTCTATGAAACCTTGAGATGACTGAAATATCTGAGCAAGGGACAGAAGGAGAAAATATAGTGCTTTGCTCTAATAGTGAAATGGATCCTGATAAATAGAGAGCTTGCTTTCTTGCTGAATATCTTGGTAGTAGCAAGATACTTGGTTGTTCAACAGTTTTGTTACAGGATATTGTTATATTCTGGTTTGAGACCAGAAGAATCTAATTTATCCTAAAAGTATATTTTATTAGGCAGGATTAGTTTTAAAGTCGACTTCGGCTTTCAAGCAGAAATTTTATGTAATTCTTAGGTTTAATACATGTTTTAAATTTTCATTTTTCAGTTAGGGTTGTTGTTCCTTTTAGATGTAAAACTGGAAGATGAAATCCTCTGCACTTGTCATAAAAATCATTTTATCTTTTTCAAGGGCTTCTTGATTCCTTTGAAAGGAAACTAAACTCCTATTTTTTTTTTCCTTCAATTGATGTAAGTAGAAATTTGAAACTAGATTCACATTCCAAAATGTTCACCTACAGTCATATTCCCCACAGCTAAACATGTAACTGAGTGTAATATAAATTATTCATTCAGATGAAACATTTTGACCTAGCAAGCTTTATTGCTGTTAAGAGAGTTGCAGTTGAAAACCTGCTTTGAATACAAATCCTAATAGCTGTAAATCAACGTATCCTACTAAGGCTGAGGGTAAGTCTACCCTATGGTAAAATTCCCTGCAACTAAAAGCACAAATTTGAGAGATTATCTAATGCAGCCTCTGATATGAGTGCTGAACTACAACGTATTCATTCTAAATGCATGGATATAGTGGTCCTCACAGCTCCTTTATTTTCTTCTCACAGTTCATGATCTCCTCACTGCCCTCTCCAAGATTTTCTGTCACTTTATTCTTTTACTCTACCCTCCAACACCTTGCCATGTTCTATATTTTTATCTCCTGCCTTCCTTCATAGTCATTTACACCCTTCTCTAAAACAAAACAAAATAAAGGCATAACAAATCTAAATGAAAAAGAATCTTCTAGAAATCTTTTCAAATTAACCTATAGTAATATCTTTTCAAGATAAGATATTCAGTAACACTTCTGCATTGACTCAACTGTGACGTATCAGGCATATTTATGTGAAGGATGTGTTCTTATATAGAGTAAGGATGCTGTCTATTACTTAAAGGTCAATTTCTTCATGGCAAAATATTTTAAAACTATTTCCTTTTCAAGTCATCATATTAACAAAATTTCCTCTACAGGATAATTTTCCAAATTGAGCGTTTTTCTGGACATCAAGGAGTTTCTTAACATTTTCTATTTCCACTGTCCATTGTATCAGTAAAAATAACTTTACACAAGGGTTTTAAAGGAAATAGTGTTCAAAAAATAATTTTTACTGTAGCCATGAAGCCTTACAGAGGACTTATGGGTGGAAATATATAAACACTGGACATGGTAGTTGAATGTACACTTCTCTTACTGGCTAGGGCTTTACTCCTGAATATTTTATGTAGCTGCCCCTAGTTATGTCTGTAGTTTTATATATACAGATAATGATAACTGCTATGAAGGAAACAAAAGCAGTAATATAACAGCCAGTGAAAGTGAAGGGATAAGAACATGAATGGGGAGGTGAGGTTATTTTAGATTGAGTTGCTGTGGAACTGAAGAGGTAACTTCTAACTGAAGACCTAAAATAAGCATGACGTCATCAAGATGCAAGGACTTGGAGGCAGGTGAGTTGCACACTCAAAGTTCTAAGGCAAGTGCTTGGCGGATTAATAGAAGTGATATGATGCAAGTATAGCTAAATAATAAATGAGAGGTATGATGTGAAGGCAAAGAGGTTGTATATTAAAGGTAAAGAGATTAGGTGTGATCGTTAGTGTAATAGACAGTCATTATGTGTTTTAGACAGAGGAATGACCCTATCCAAATTTGAAAATATTACTCTTGATACTGTGTGGAAAATAATTTATAGTTGAGTAAAAGTAGATGCTTGGGGGTCAGACAGAGGTTAATGCAGTTATTGGATTAAAGAATGAATGTGGCCTGGCTTAGATGGATGACAGGGATGATAGAGAAATGTGGATGGGTATTAGATATATTTTGGAGCCAGAAACAAATAGACTTAATAATGCATTGACTCTGAGAGATGAGAGAATTTGCTTTAGGTTCATTTTCTAATATAGTGAAGACTGTCGGAAGAGCAAGTTTGGGTGGAACAATAAAAGGTTCTGTTTTAGGTTTATTAGGATTGAGGTGAGGGATATTAGGATAAGAGACCTTTGGTTTGTGTTTGGAATTCCTCACACCATTCTCATTCAAAAGTCTATGCTTTTGCACATGTTTCCATCAACCCTCCCAATTCTACTCCCTCCCTCCCTTGGTGCACTCCAAATGATCCTGCAAATCTTAACTCAGACGCCATCATCTTTGGAAAGCCTTCTTAGTTTTAGCCTAGATGTCTGGTTGATGCTCTCCATTCTTTCATGTTTATTACTTGCCTTTCTTTTCACAATAAAGCAGATTTAACAAGGGGAGATCCTGCCTCTTTCATCTTTTTTTTTTTTTCCCCCAGATACTAGACCAGATATCCAATAAACCTTTGTGTTTTCCAAAGACTTTCCAAAGAGTGCTCCAGTGAGTTCTGGAACCCACTCACTGAGTAAAACAGGTCAATCCACCAATAAACAGTACACAGGGATTGTGATCTTTTGCACAAACAAAACCATGGATTGTGGTGGTACATGCAGCTGTGTTGATGTCTGTGTATTTTTTTTTTGTTGTTGTTGTTGTTTTTTGTGGCACGCGGGCCTCTCACAGTTGTGGCCTCTCCCACTGCGGAGCACAGGCTCCAGACGCGCAGGCTCAGCAGCCATGGCTCATGGGCCCAGACGCTCCGCAGCATGTGGGATCTTCCCGGACCGGGGCACGAACCTGAGTCCCCTGCACTGGCAGGAGGACTCTCAACCACTGCACCACCAGGGAAGCCCTGTCTGTGTATTTTTATATCTCTCAAGACAGGAGGAATAAATAGGTATTTTGGTTATATAAACATGTCTGGAAACCATGACAGACAATGCATTTTTGGAAAAACTTTAATACAATACAGGTAAATCTTTTGACTTTAATACACCAGGAGCAAGTAATGGAATTCTAAGAAATTCAAAGTGCCAGGATATGATGACTATCACTGGCTCACTGAGAAGTGTCTATGGGACACTTCTATCTCCACACCTAGGTAGCTGGACACAAATGTTTCAGAATGGGTCTTTTTCTTTCAAAGGAAATTTTCACTTTGTATTTACATTGCAAAGGACTTACTGAGGGACTACTAAGAATAGGATGATGTTGTAAGTGGAAAAAGCAAATAATTTACTCCATCAGAATGCTAATGACTAGGAAAACACATTCCATATTTAACCTGTGAAATCAGATTTTCATTTTGTTTTAAATGTATCATTCCATTCAAAATGCAAGTAATTTATTATGAAAGGAATTTTTAAAAACTAAAGTCAAAAGCAGTGTTTTACTGTTTGCCTATGCCATCACATTAATTAGATTAGATAAGGATGGCTTTTTAATTGACCAGTTTAATTCATGTGAGAAAGAAGCAATCCCAGGAGTCGAATACATCTGCCAATACAAGGTAAGATAAACTGTGATGGATTCACGTTTGGAGAGTTTCTATGATTAGAATGTGCAACCCAAAATAAACATAATCCTAAATATGAGGTATTCCCACCAGTTGATTGCATCTTTTTTTTCTTTTAAAAATTTCAAAGTTGAATGATTGCCTTCTGGAACTCCTAGGTTTTGTTCTTATTCTTTTCTCTTCTCCCCCTGTAGTTCTCATAACTTGGGTTTGTCTTTTCTAGTGTCTACAAAAATTCTACAAATTTAAAGGAAGAATTTCCTTTTGATTTTAATTTTTCCTCTTGAAAAAGAATATAGCACTCTAAATTTGCTGTGTTTACAAAACAATGTGTCAGTGGCAGATGAAATTAGGATTCTTGAATCCTAGTAGCTTGACCTAAGGCTTTAATAAAGTACGAAAAAAATGGTAAAAATATCATGTTTGCTAACCTTGGGAAATCACTTGGTACAGTACTTTAAATATATATGTATATATATTTATAAATATAACCTAATATATGTGTTTGAGATGCAGATGAATCATCTAATAAGTATTTATCAAATAGAAAATGTCATACATAATTAATAAGATTATCATTTTCTGAAAACTATTTCAATCCATTTGCATTTACTTTCTAATCATGGAACGTTTTCAAAGATGAATTTATTACAGTTTATCTTCGTGAATCTCAGCAGCAGTATTTCACTTCTTGCATTTTTTGTTTTTGTTTTTTTGGGTTTTTTTGCGGTACGCGAGCCTGTCACTGTTGTGGCCTCTCCCGTTGCGGAGCCCGGGCTCCGGACGCGCAGGCTCAGCGGCCATGGCTCAAGGGCCCAGCCGCTCCGCGGCATGTGGGGTCTTCCCGGACCAGGGCACGAACCCGTGTCCCCTGCATCGGCAGGCGGACTCTCAACCACTGCGCCACCAGGGAAGCCCCACTTCTTGCATTTTTTAATTGTAACATCCATATATATTTTCTTCATGCAGACGTTTAATTACAATGGATCTTGCTCTGTGTACTGTGTGTGTATGTATGTGTATGTATTTAACTGATACCTTAAAAATAAATACAATGAACTCTATTATTAAAACATTGAAAATGTGGCTTTTTGATTGAAAGACAATTCTGTTTATAAAGTAAACCTATATATTAATTACATTTTTTTTTTTTTTTTTTTTTTGCGGTACGCGGGCCTCTCACTGCTGTGGCCTCTCCTGTTGCGGAGCACAGGTCCCGGACGCACAGGCTCAGCTGCCATGGCTCACGGGCCCAGCCGCTCCGCGGCACGTGGGATCTTCCCGGACCGGGGAGCGAACCCGTGTCCCCTGCATCGGCAGGCGGACTCCCAACCACTGCGCCACCAAGGAAGCCCTACATTTTTAAATAGTAAGATTAAACATAAACTTAAATTCACCATATAAAAACATACCAGATATAGCTTATCATCTTTTTGAATGTGTGTGTGTATAGTTATATTAGTTATATTATGGTTATGTATAACCATTATTATAACTTGTTTCCCCCAGTAATAAAGCAAAATCCTGTTTATCTAATTATTTTCCTCCTTTTTCTTTTCTTTTTGGCAAGCTCCTCAGACAAGTTATCTTAATTTGTTTTGCATTTTCGTTGTTTTAAAATTCCTCTACGCACCCTAATTTGAATTCCACACAAATACAATTAACAGCTTTCATGAATTTTCTTGACACTTCTGTGCGTTTCAACATAGTTGTTCCTTTTTCTATTAATTTTATGTTCTCTCTACTCTTGAATTCCATAACCACACTCAACTGATTCTCAATTTTTTCATGGATTTGTCTTCTAAACACCCTGAAATATTATTTTTATACTACATTCTGCTGCATTCTGTTTTTATAACTCTTATCACTTTATACACTCCCTCAGATTTTATCCCAGCTTAAGACTTGCACTATACACTGATGAGTCATAGATTTATGTAACTCCACCAAGGTCTGTATCCAGAATTCCACATTCATTTTTTTTTTTCGTGTTACTGTGTACCTTCACTTGGAATGTCCACAGGCACCTGAAAATCAGTGTGTTCAAAATGAAACTATCCACAACCCCAGTATTTCAATCCTGATATCTATCCTCTGTGTACCTTGAATAAAAGCAACCCATTGATCCAGGCTCCAGTGTCAGAAATGCATAGACATCTCAATCCTTCATTTCCTGTAAAAAGATGAACTCTAACTCATCCCCCTCTTCTACTTGCTCTTTGTCTCTTATAATTCAGCTTTCATTATTAATCTACTCTATTATAACTGTTCAGAGATCTCTCTGCCTCCAGGTTTGAAAACTTCCAATCCACTGTACTCATTACTGTTACAGGGATCTTTGTAAATTAAAAATCTGATCATGTTCCTTTAGCACTCAAACTCTTTCACTGACTCTCCTTTGAGTTCTGGGAAAACAAATCCAAAATCTGAGTCATGGTTAACAAGTGATCTTGCCTCTGCATTTAATACATTCTCAGCTACATTTTCTCTGCTCTTTAATTAAAAAAAAAAAAAAAAACTTGTGCTCTAACCCAGCCACAGTACTTGAATGTTATTCCCTACATACATTAACTTTCTCCCTTTGTTATGCCTTTATAGATGTTTGTTCATTTGACTGAAAGCTTCCTCCACGTAGCCCCATCTCATGCCTCTCTTCTACCAGTACAACACCTTTAAGATTTTTTTTTTCAGACTCAGCTCTTATTAAGCAGTTGTCCATGTGTTTATTTATTGTGCTAATTCTGAGCCCGTACTAGGTGCCTGGATTTGTGTAGGATCCTGCAGTTCAGCAGTAAATCACAGATATTGCCTCTGCTCTTAGCCTTTCTCCAAATCTGTAACAAAACAAACATCCCCTCTGCTGCAATAATATTTATTCCACCCCTCAGTTATATATTATAGCCGTTTTTACTTGCAATGCAATCCTTGGTTTGATTTTTTCATGGTCCCCATTGCACTGAGTCCCTTGATGGCAGGGATTTTTCTTCCTTTTTTTAAAATAGTCAATCCCGGTTTTATCACAATGGCTGACATAGAATAGGCACTTGCCAATGCTTATGAAACAACTGAATAGCAATTAGTAATTTCCAATTGATTTAATATTATGCAAACTAGCTTCTAGTTGATATTGTTTTGATTTCCAAACAGATAATGGAAAACTATCTACATAATCAGTTAAGGTGCAGGGAGTAAAATTCTATAATTCTAACCACCCTATCTGGGCTGTTCTTCCAGATTGCTTGATCTAAGTGATGCTCTTTTAATGTCTACTTCAAAATAGTCATATTTCAGGAAGCCCATGCCTGATGCAGTAGTCATTGCTAGTTTCTCTTTCTTCTGAACTCAGAGGAAGGTTTGCAGATACCACTCATTTAGCAGTTAATCTCTAATGCTTTCTGATACTTAAAATTATTGCTATCAATTAGTAATTCTGGCTCCAGAAACAGACAGCTGTCAACTCTTAAGATCTGCTCATTTGGTTCTTTAAGTTAACATTTTTCTGCCAAATTAAGAGCAAGTTCTATTTTTTTTTTCTTTTATGTGAAGTGTTCTCTCATGGAAGAACGCGTTCACAGCCTCTATCTCCAGTTGCTCTGTATTGTTATCTCTCCCACCTCACTGGGGCCAGATGTATATGGCTCTTAACACAGAGTTCAGCATCCAGTGAACTGTCTGTAATACCAAGCAATCTAGCACACAGTGAGGGTATCTCTTTGAATTATTCTTTCAGTTTCAGTTAAGCTTTGTCTCTTTGAGGAGCCATCAGAACACTGATTATGTCTTTGGGATAGTTCTGGTATTTGTCCACTAGAAAATTATTCAACAAACCACATGGAGAAAAAAAAAAAACTTTAGACATTAGTACATAAATTTTATCTTCTCTTTATTTTTATACTTACATTGCAGCTTTTCCTCTCTGTCTTTTATTTTTGTCCTTCTCTTCCTCTTTAGAACTGCCTATTTATGTGTCATTCAAATATAAGCCAACATAGAAATTCACACTTCTGAATTTTTATCACTATTTCTTTCCTAAAATTTTATTTTCCCTTCTAATCTTCAGGGGTTTCTTGTTAGGTTGTTTTTTTTTTTCCCCCAACAGTATTAACTATAGTCATTATCCTGTACACTACATCCCCAGCACCTATTTGTCTTAAAACTGGAAATTTGTACCTTTTGACCACCTTTGTCCAATTCCCCCATCCAGCAACCTCTGCCTCTGGTAATCACAAATCTTATCTCTTTATCTATGAGGTTTTCGTTTGTTTTTAGATTTCACCTATAAGTGATACCATAGAGTGTTTGTCTTTCTTGGTCTGGCTTATTTCACTTAGCCTAAGGACCTCAAGGTCCAGCCATGTTGTCACAAATGGTGAGATTTCATTTTCTTTTTGGCTGATAATGTTCCATCTTATGTAAGTATAAATACCACTGTTTCTTTATCCATTCTTCCCTCAGTGGACACTTAGGTTGTTTCCAGGCCTTGGCTATTATAGATGTGCTGCTATGAACATGAGGGTGCAGAGATTTCTTTGATACAGTGTTTTTACTTTCTTTGGCAATATTCCCAGAAGTGGAATTGCTATATCATATGGTTATCCTATTTTTAATTTTCTGAGGAACATCCATACTGTTTTCCATAGTGTCTGCACCAATTCACATTCCCACTAACAGTGCACAGGTGTTCTCTTTCCTCCACACCCTCTCCAACATTTTCTATCTCTTGTTTTTTTGATGACGGCCATTCTAACATGCATGACGTGATATCTCATTGTGGTTTTAATGTACATTTCCCTAATGATTGGTAGTGTTGAGCACTTTTTCATGTACCTGTTGGCTATTCATGTATCTTTGGAAAAAAGTCTATTTAGATCCTTTGCCCATTTTAAAATTGGATTATTTGTGTTTTTTGCTATGGAGTTGTATGAGTTCTTTATATATTTGGATATTAACTCCTTATCAGATACATGGTTTGCAAATATTTTTCCCGTTCTCTAGGTTGTTTTTCATTTTGTTGATCATTTCTTTTTCTGTGCAGAATCTTTTTAGTTTGTTATAGTACAATGTTTATTTTTTTATTTTGTTTCTTATGCTTTAGGTGTTATATCCAAAAAAAATCATTTGCCAAGACCCATCTAGGAGCTTTTTCCTATGTTTTCTTCTAGGAAATTTATGGTTTTCAGTCTTACATTTAAGTCTCTAATCCATTTTGAGTTAATTTTTGTGAGTGCTTTAAGATGCACGTCTAGTTTCATTCTTTTCCATGTGAATTTCCAGTTTTTCTAGCAACACTTATTGAAGGAACTGTCTTTTCCCCATTGAGTATTCTTGGCTCCCTTCTTAAATATTAGCTGATTTTATTTGCATGGGTTTGTTTCTGGACTCTGGATTCGGTTCAGTTTTGTCTGTTTTTACATAGTTGTTTCTTTTCTTTCTGGTAGCCATGACTGGACACAAAAATACAAAAGTAATGAAAAATCTAGATTCTAATTAACTCTGTTTCAAAATGTGTGTTTACTATGGTTTTCATGGAAATGATTGAGAACTTCAAGAAAAAACTAATAAAAAGTATGAAGTATTTAAAGACCATACATTATACAAGTGCACAAATACTTAGTTTGATGTTGTCTTTCTGCTTTAAAAAGAAATGTATAGGGAAGACAAGGAGAAATAAAAGCAAAGATACAGCATGAGCTATTATGTTTGTGGCATATTAAAACTGACTGCAAATTCATTAGTTCTCCTCCCATTGAGAAGTGGGATCTCTGTCCCTTCCCTTTGAAGTCTGCTGTCCTTTGACTCTCATTATTAAAGTACCATGAAAATGAAACAATGCCAATTACTGGCCTAGCCTTTAAGAGAATTGGCATCTTCTGCTTCCTTCCTTTTGGAGCTCTGAGACTTGATGTAAGGAGGCTGACTATCTTCCTGAAGAGAGCACTTGGAGAAGCCTTGAGGTAACTTGAAGAGGGAGAGAGACTCAGCTAAGCACAGTCTTGCAGATTCCCCTTGCAAAAAAGCAAGTATACAAGAGGAACCTTCTTGAACACTCCACACCAGCTTCATTACAACTGAATACAACCAAAATATTCCCTTTGCCAACACTAGTGGAGCAGAACTGCCCACTAAAAACCTGCCTAACTTCCTGACCTACACATTTGTGAAAATAATAAAATGATTGTTGTTTTAAGCCACTGTGTTTTGGAGTAATCCAGTATGCAGCAGTAGGTAAAGGAAATGATGGCCATTGAGTTTTACATGATATTACATCAATATATATTGTAGTTGTTGCATATTTTTACTCATTTAACTTTTTGTTAGTGTGGAATCGTTCTCTTTAATGCAGTTCTGTGAGATTATATAATGTGTCTTTCTCAAAAATATTATGGGTATTAAAATATTGTTCAGTAAATTTTAAGACTTCAGGCCTCTTCTTTAGGATGTGATTAATATATTTATTGCCATTGTTAAACTAAAGTTTAGAATGATAGTCAACATTCAAATATGTTATTAGCATGTTATATAGTTTTTACTCTGAAAGACGAATTAATCTGCTCTTTTCCAAACAATTTAATCATAGGACCCCTTCTTCTTCCCAGTTTTCAGTATTTTATATTCAAACTGAATTTAGATATTTTCTTGAGTCAATATAGTTAAAACAGAGAGGCTAAACAGGTAAGTAGGAAATTGTAGTGTGAGTACTAGGTTGAAATCATCACACGAAACTAGTTATCAGACAATAGAAAAAAATGCTTCCAGTAGCCTGTGTTTTAAAAAGGGAACAGATGCACGAACAATTCTATACAAAAGAAAAATAGAGTAACAAAGGAAAATGTGCCAAATGCAAAAAATACATTAATTAAAATATAAAATATTTAGTTTTATGAAGCAGTTTTGTAAAATTACATATTTTAGCCCTTACATTTTGGTAAAATATGTTTCTGTCTCGGTTGCAGCAGAGCAAAACCAGCTTAATATCCTTAATCTGCCTCTTCATTTAGTTACAAAAGCTGAAAACAGACATATTTACAAATACTCATTAAGGCTTGGCTACTTCACTAGATTTTCATTTTTCTGAGCTCCTTTCTGTGTGTGTAATAATGAAATGGGGATTTTTTTTTTTTTTACCTTATTTAAAATGACAGGCACATTTTCCCCTGTAGGGAAAAAAAAAATGGCCAATGTCACTTGTGGAGTAAAGAAAGATTAAAAAAAGAATGAAAGAAAATGAAAGGAATGCATTTCCACATTTTTAAAGAATACCTGTTGTTTAAATATTGCATATGCTTCATGCCAAAGGCGTAAACATCTACAAAAGCAAGTCATATCAGCAATGGATGTCAGATACTTATTTTCCCCGAATGAGAGATTTTCTGAGTTTTTTATTTATGCTAATTGATGATTAATGTTTAGACAATTTCTTGTTATTATTATTATGACTTATTTGATTATAACACGACAAAGCAGTCAATGCTTATAGCAAGTTTGTTTAGGTTCTTTAGGACACCATACCAAAGCAGAATACATTAGTAAGATGACTACATGCATGCTGTTTCTTAGGCATGTCACTTTTCTGGCAGAAATAATGAAAGTATATTTTGCTGGCAGTCTTTCTAATTTACCATCATTTTCTCCTTTATTAATCAGAATATTTTGATATAATTTTACATTTTGTTGATAAGTCTTGATCATCCAGAGAAGTTACATGAGCGCTGCTTTCTGTGGAGTCTCAAAATACTGTAACTGTCAGAATTGATGAATCATCTGTTATTATGTAATTATTTTTGGTCAACCTTCATGTTTTAATGTGTTGATTCACGTCACCATTTTAAATCAGCAATGATCATTTTTGAATAAAATCAGAAAGAATGCATTTGAATAATGTTATTTTACAAAGTGTTTTATGGAACACTAAATATTTCCAGAGAAAAACAGAAGTTCTGGTAAGATCTTTAGTCTCTCTGATATAAGTAACTCAAGATACATTTACAGCACAGGGAGCAAATATTGGGAAGAGACACCTGAAAACTCACGAGAAATACCTCTGCATTTAGTAATTCACAGTGACACATAAGATTTCACTAGAGAAGGTACAAGCCTGGACGAGAACAATGAGCTGAATATCAAATCATTGAATAAGTCAGCATGAAAGAACAAATGGCTATTCATTCCTCAGCTGCTCCAAATATTTATTTACTTCCAATATTATGCAAATGCCACAGTATGATTTTTCCATGCCTTGTAGCCCTGGGAGTTTTATGAAATTTGAATAAGACATTATCGTTAGCCTCAAGGAACTCATTGTTCTCTCAAACAAGTAACATTAAATGCAATAAAGACCGGTGGGATGTAAAATACCCAACGTGGGCAAAGGAAGGGGTTTTGGAACCTCGTTGGGATAGTTTTTGAAAAACTTCAGAAAGGAATATTTTAATCTGTGTTATGCAGTTTGGGTAGAAGTTAATCATGGTAACAAACTGAAGAACAAGAAACAGAGGTTGAGTTTGCTCTGACCCATAAACTCAACTCTAACCTACCAGGCAGCTAAGTTCCAGTAACAGAAAAGGAAGTATTCAGTTGTAATTAGCTAATGATACTGGCTGACAAAATCATCATAATAACTTCTCCTACTGGATTGCAGGCTTACTAACAACCATCTTATTAAATATTCCCTTTACTTGTAAAAGAAGCAAATGTACTCATTCCTTAATAAGCATTCCCAGCTGTCTTTACATTCTGAATGATCTTTTAAAAAAGAAGACAGATTGTGTAACTCTTCTGCTGAAAACACCATTATCATGCCCCCTAGCATTCAGAGTAAAAGCCAAAGTTCTTACAATGGCCCACAAGTCCCTCTACCATCTCTTTTCTTTTTGCATTTCCTCCCTAGCGGCTTGCTTACCACTCATTGTTTTTTCTGTTCTCGTTACACTGGCCTCTGACATATGCCTGCTTTAGGCATTTCTCCAGGCTGTTCCCTCTTCCTGAAAAACTCCTCTATCTTTACTTTCATCCTGGTGTGACTATAGATTTTGTTATAATATTTCACCACTTTGTGCTATTTTAATATCTGGCTCTATCATTGTTTTAATTACTAAGAGAGCCTTTAGAATGGGTATTGGGTAAGGGTGCCTCCCATCACTGCTGGCTGTTTTGCTAAGCCCCTTTTGTTTATTATCAGCCTGGCTGTGCCCTGCGGGCTGCTACAGAATATATGTGTGCCTGAAAGAGGCCAGAGAAAGACTTGCTATGTGGTTAGGGCCGGGTAAGTGAGGCTGAAAGAGTGTGTTAGACTCAAGGTTACAATAAACAGAAATTAATCCAAGAATTTATGTGAATGTGACAATTAGGGAAGCAACTTGGGCTGAAGGATTCTCTTGGATCACAGCAATACAGAGGGATCTGCGGTACTGGTTGTAGGGCCAGTATCATTGGCATCACTTGGAAACCTGAGGCAAATGGAAATCATCAGGCCCCACTCGAAACCTACTCAATCAGAAGCTCCGGGAGCACAGCTCAGCAACCTCTGTTTAACAAGCCCACACGTGCTAATATTTCAGAACAATTTACTTAGGAGGTTAAAGATATAACTGCACAGTGGTCCGTTTAATATAGGATAACTCTCAATTTCTGGAGGATATTAGTACCATTAACCAACGTAGAAAATTGCAAATGCGGGATCAGTTTTCAGAGTAAGAAAATTTGGCTCATACTGGTTTCAAGTTTCCTATGGGAATCTCAGATGGAGCTGTATAAGAACCAGTTTGGTGGATTTCTTTCTAACCTATCACCATTCATACACACACACACACACACACACACACACACACACACACACACATATGACATGAAAGGTGATAGGTTAGAAATAAATCACATATATATATACACGAACAAACATATGGTTTTAAAACATGACTATAAAACGTGGGTAATCATTAGCTAAATCCACCTCACCGATAACCTGCCTTTACTAATCAAGGTTGTTTTAATTGTTGCCAGAAAAGACTCGCCAGTGCACCAAGCCGCACGTAGCCTAAACAATGAGGTGTTTTCCGAGGACTTAAGAGTCAGCTGTGCCTAGTTGCAGTTGAGCATGTTAATTGGATGCACCCACTGACCCTTCAACAGCGCATGCGTAGGCAGCCGCTCTCGACCTTGTGAACCCGCAGAGGCCTGAAGCTTAGTTACTACGCCTGCGCAGAACGGCCATTAGCCCGCGTTTTTCCAATCGCTTTTCTCAACGCTCCGCAAGCTTAAGAGTATCCTGCTTCTTTGTTATTTTTCCCGCTGATACCGTGAACCGCTTACCGTGCGGGGTGAGGGCGATATATTTGAGATTTGTTCTCCTGTTTCATGGCTTGGCTGCCTTGCGAATAAACCGTCTCTTTGCTGTAAACCTCGGCATCTCATTTTGGCTTGCTGCGGATCCGGTAAGAGGAACCTGGTTCGGTAACAACTACCTTAACAAATTACTGTTCAAGTTAAACATGGATAAATGACTTAAACTATGGGGTGGTAGGCAGCTTCATATATTCATCTGGAGCCAGGCAGGTGAAGAATGAAAACAAAAGTAAAAAGATATTTTAGATACAATTAATGTTCCAACTCAGATGATTTGAGTTTAACCAGAAAAAGGAGATGACTCTGCATGAGCCTGATTTAATAAGATAAAAGCCTTTAAAGGAAGGCCTGAGCTCCAGCTGACCACAGACCACAGAGGACCTGCTTGCTGGCTCATTCAGTGACTGACACCACCATGTTGGAAAGGCCCACTGCGCTTGGAACCCTGGGTCGGCTCTAGAAACTGAGACTGGCCTCTAGGATATGAGGGCAGCCTTTTGCCAACATCTAGCAAAGAGCCGAGGCCCTCAGTCGAGAATGAAGTTTGTCAACCACCTAAATAAGCTCGAGCGAGGATTCTTCCAGTCTCCCGATGAGAATGCAGTCCAGCTGACGTCGGCAGAGGAACCAGGTAGGTTGTGTCCAGACCTGACCCGTAGACGATGTGAGATAATAAATATTATTTTAAGCTGTACTTACATGGTAGTTTATTATGCAGCAGTATAGAAGTAATACATGAGCCCCTCACTTCATGTAAGCATATACATATATTTTTAAGTGCAATATGTATGTATTTGGAAGTAGGAAAAAAATGTTGATATTGTCTATAGTTTTCTTTTTATTCTCCCTCTCTCCTTCCCTTCCTTCCTTCCTTCCCCTTTGTCCCTATGGGGGCAGGGAAACCTTACAAAATAACTGGCGTTATTTTAAAGTTTGTTATGATACTATTTGGCTGAGGGAACCAATAAAAAAAACCCAAACAAAGAAAACAAACTCACATTTGCAGGAAAACCTGTTTTCTTAAGCCTTCATAACACCTAGAAAACCCTTAGGCCAAAACAAATACTTTCTGTTGCCACATAGAGACCTTTATGAAAGGTGAATACAAAACTATCAGGCTGGAATTCACACCTAATCAGTTCTGTATTAGAAGAATAAAAATCTCACACCAAAGAAAAATGGGTATGCAAGCAGATTGTGAAAAAAACATATATATTCATTTTATACTTTGTGATCCTTATTTCATCCAAGAGTCTAAAGGAGCAAAAACAGAGAAACTACCTTTGCAAATATCATTAAAAAAATTTTTTTTTATCCTCTTAAGATTTTTCTCACCTCAAAAAATGTCTTTGGAGAAGAAAAACTCCTTAAATATGCCTCCCTTCTCTTTCTAATAGAGCAGTAAGTCTGCCTGCAGTTATTTAAGAGTTTTACTTCTAATTATGAAAGAAAATTGACAATCCATGAAAAAAATTACATGTGAAAAAGTAAAAAAATTTCCACAATCTTAAAAATGCCTTATACATCCCTGTCACTGATCTATACTTTATGTGTTCTTTTAAAGATTGGTATCTGAGTCTGCTTACCTTCTGCGCATAAACCTCGGTCTGTGCCATCTATTATTCTTTTTCCCTTATGCTGATTTTGTTTGTTTCTCTTTATCACCTGAACTGTGTCACTCTGCCAGAATCCCATGGTGCAGATATGTCCGTACTGCACATTTGGAGACAGTTAAAATTGAACCAGCTAGAGCTAGAACCTTTCTGTAGCTCCTGAGCACATAAATCGGGATAATTGTTTGTCCTTAAATATTCTGTGATAAAGAGCCTTTGTCTGGTTTGGAGACTCAAAGCGGTATCAGTTTTTGGTCTAGTCAGAATATCCTGTAACTTATATGTTGGTTACTCTTAAAATTACATTTTCCTTCCAGAGCTTCAAACAATTCAGTTTTACAGGTGCCAAGATTTATATGTTTCCATTTATATACTCAGTATCAACAAAGCATTCAAGATCTCTAAAACTGAACTCATCATTCTAATCTATTTGTACCAACAATCCAGTTACCCAACCCAGAAGCCTGTTGCTCATTCTGGGAGTCCTGTACATCCCAGGCTCCTCGGTCTTCCTTAATTTCATATTCAATCCATCACTGGCCCCGCCCCTTTGCCAATTAAAAAGCTTGCACCTTTGCCCTTCTGTCTCTCCCTTACTCCCTGCTCTTACTGGGTTCAACTTTGGGAAAGGCATATTTGGCACCTCTCTCTAAGAGAACCCACAATAACAGACTGGCAAAGGGGCAGAATCAAGTCACAACTATATGTACGATTTTTGTCAAATGACATTTATAATGTTAATGTCAAGTATTTTATCTTCGAAATATTGTAAGTCTGGAGCCAGTTATTCAATGGGCACATCATTAAAACAAAAATGATGTGTTAGTAATAATTTAGAATTCAAATTGTCAATAAAAATGTACAAGCTAAAATTCACTGAGCAATTACTATATGTAATTTAGATGCATTTTTTACTTAATTCTCCCAGTAATCATACCACATCTTATGATAAGGCAGTATGGCTGCGGTTTAGAGCTGGATTTTGAAGTCAAACTGGCTGAGGTTGAGTTGCAGCATTGCTATTTAAAACTTGTGTGATCTTAGACAAATTTTTAAATTCTTTGGTGTCTCAGCTTTCTCATGTGTGAAATGGGGAAGATGATAATTGTACGTACTTCAAAGGGTCTTTCCTGGGACGTAGTATACACTCAAGAATATTAGATATTTTTATTACCTTTATCATATAATTCTTGGAGATTCAGATTTTAAGTAACATATCCAAACTTAAAGTTAGTAAAGTGGTATAAACTAGATTAAAATATAAGTGTTTACTCAGAATACATAATTTTAATCTCACTGCTTTACTGCCTTTCTACTAGTATAAAGGCTTGACAGCACAATTATCAAACTATATTTTTTCCATTTGCAGTAAAATATATTTTTTTATGTTGGCTTTTTGTCAAATTATTTTTGTCATAAAATTTATGACAGATTCTTAAGCATTACATTAACATTTTAGAAAACGAAAATAAAATGTTGACTGACATTTCCCTTTATTGCTGCCACCTGGAAGAAACATGTGACAGTAGTATTTATTTAGCCCTTATCCTGTCCATTAATCGAGTCCAAAGTTAATCATCCACGGGGAAATTATTTACAGTGCTTTTTAGACATTTACATTTTATAGAGAAATGGTGATGTCAGAGTATTCAGAATATAATACGTAGTCTTCTTTCGATTAAGTATTGTGCTCCTATAACTGAAGGATGAAGTTAAGCTTTAATAGATTATTTTCTAGCATTTACATTACAAATAAACAAATGACATCTTGAATTTCCATCTTCGTTGATTATTCTACTTTGTGTCTTTATCAATTCCTGCCATTTGAAGTCATAATGCAAAACAAGACTTGTTTCCTGTAATGTTGGTAATCCTCATGTTGGTATGAAATAACCTGTGAGCTGGGTCAGGAGGCAGGGGTGACATTGCTAATGACACATGGTGCAGGTGTAAGGATGGTTTATTGAGGAAACCTAGAGGCGGGGGGTAGAGGAATGCGTGTAGCTCCTTAAACCTTCATCATCTCACAGTGCTGTGCACTTAAATCAGGTACACGGGTAGCTCTGGGGGTGGGGGGAGGGAGACCCTCTGCTTCCCTGCCACTCTGCCTTTTGTATATTTATAAGGAATTCGTAGGGGACAAGGGAGTGGCCAAGCCATTCTGTAATAGGGGAAGGATGTTCATTCCTGGAGAGTGGCTGGTTTCAGAAATTAACATCTATATATATAAAGATAGATAGGTAGGTTTTTTTTGTGTGTGTGGAAAAATTTCTCATGTAGTTTAAGAAAAAAATAAATGAAAGGTCTGTTTAATGGATCCCTTTTCTTCGTTGAAAACAGCAACATTCATAACAGTTAAAGCAGACTTATAACCACTTATTCAAGGCAGATGCAGAAAGTCATACAGCCAGAACCATTACCAGATCATCCTGCAGGGTATGATCCGTCAAAAAAAACTCTAGGAAAGCCAGGTTGGGGAGAGAATCTTTGGCGGAGGGATACTCAGTGCCTTAAGTCAAAAAGTGGCTCACTTTATATATGCTCCCATTCCATTGACAAGCGCTTATCCTCACATGACCTCAAGAAAGGCTGGGAAATAGATTTAAGCAGGGAAGTGGTGTGCAGTTACTATGGGGAAAAGAGAGTAGGTTTGGTGGATAGATAGTATTCTCCACTATAATCTTTAAGTTCCTTAAACTGCTTTTCCCCTTGGTAATTAAGTTTATATTTTTAAATAGTACATTTACATTTATATTCTTGATATGTCTGGTTTACATAGTATATAGTGCATTCCTCTAATAATGAAAATATTATAAACATCCAAAATCCTCTTTATGATCTTTCTCCAATACTGTTATATCTTTATATTTAATTTTATAAATAGGTGTTTACATCATTTTGACTGTGTAAACACTGTAATACAGGGCCAATAAATTTTTTTATTGTAGAGCTGTTTTGAATTAATTTTCCAGTTTTCATTTCATCATTATTATTGGCTATATACATAACTGTTTCTATCCAGAAACTTCTTACCATTAACTATCATATTTTTCCACTATATTAGGTCTACCATATACCCAGATGGTTCCAATCTATTTGTTGAGATAAATACACTCAGAACATGGCACATTTAATTTTGCTCAGTTACTTGGGTTTCATGGATCCTATTCCAAGTCTAAGAATGGAATGCTGATTGAATATTGATTAGCAGTCATAGAAATTCCATTCTCTTTGCCAGTGATTGTTTTAGATTTGTCCATGATAAGCACTCTTGGCTAATACGGAGACAGAGATGGACATGGTGTTAGGTATAAATTTCCCAAGTAGCCATCCCCTTTTGGCTTTGGATAATGTTCCTTGAGGATAAGGTACTTGGATCTCCTGTAACTCCTTTGCTAATATAACACATAGATAACTGTAGAGAAGCTTTTCTGGATTCCTGAATTTGTGATCAGCTGAAATAATATTCCTGAGGCTATTCTGCCTGCAGGCTCTGGTTACGAAACATAAGAAAGAGTCTCATATCTATTCCTGTTTTGTGTGTGTGTGTGTGTGTGTGTGTAGTTTTAATGGTATCTGTATCTTTTCCTTGAAAGCTGAAGGGATTTGGTTGACCTCATCGGCCTCTAATTTTCGTAATTTCTTGCCATTTTGCTGTTACTTTGTATGTATATTTTATATTGCATTTTGTTCTTGACAGTTTATTAGGGCAGCTGTGAAATTTACTGTTATTTACCTAAACATGAGTCATGCTTAGTTTTTGTGAATTCATTCCTCATATTGATGAGTACTTCTCTGAAAGTGTTTCCTGAGTTCTTCTCTGATATACTACCTGTGGTTGCCTGAGAATATGTTTATTTTCTTGGCATTTAAATGATATTTTAGCAGCTATTAAAATTATATGCTCTAGGTTGTTTTGATTCAACACCATTACACTATTACTGCATTATCTTTGAACATCTTGGTTTGCTCCTCAGAAACGTGATACTTATATTGTTCTCATTTCTTTCCAAGTGCTTGCAGTTTTTTCAGTTTTTGAAAGACTGGAATTTTAAGTCTGTTATCACCATTGGTATTCTGAAATTGCGTTTGATTGGGATAGGGGATTTTTCTATGGAGGATTTTTGTGTTTTTGTGTGGTTATTGTGATTGTTGCTCCATGAAATGTTTTAAAATAGAGTCTTTTCTATTGGAAAAATTATCAACCATTAATTCAAATATAACTCTAATTTACGTTTTTCTTTTGATAAACCTCTAAAGATAATCTGACTTCCAGTTTCTGGTCTGGTCCAACAAAGAAGAAGCTTGAAGTCCTTACACCCTATCTACACAATAAGAAAAAAAAAGCTAAACAAGCTGGAAATCAACAATGGTTCTTAGATGCCTCAGAGAATTAAGGTCATGGGAAAAACTGCTGCCTGAAAAATTGGAGAGATAGACAGCTGGGTAGGAAAAAAAGTAGTAATTGACATACTGCTGGTGGCTTAGTGCAGACAAGCTTGAGAGTTAAAAATTCTAGAGGTGGGGCAGGTCTTAGAGGGCCTCCTGCACTTTCATGAGTTTTACATCTAGGAGAACTACCAGGTTACAAGAGTGAAGATTGGGGAAAATCCCCTACTTCTTCTGGCAGGGAGAGGGAAAAAGTAGCCATTTAAAGTGCATACATAGCATTCTGTTCTTTTTCAAAGACCATCCTCAAGGGAACTGTTTTACCAGACCCTAACCTGTCGGAGATTGAGTCGTCTAACTGATCTGGGAGCAGGGAAACAGCTAACTCTAGTCTCCTTTAGCTTTCTACATGTGTAGGAGAAAATACTCACCCTTATCCCCTACTTGCTTTCCTACTATACCTAAGGGAGGAAAAACCAAACAAACTGGGAAACATTCATGAAGGTCACAGTCCAGGGTTTAGGCTCACTAAAAAGACTAATTATAGGACTATAAAAATTATCAGTAGGGGTCGTATGTAATAACAGGGGAATACAATAGAAAGAACTACCTGTCTCAAACCGTAAGGAGAAATTTCCAGGGTAACCCGAAGACAACAGGACAGCCAAAACAAGGATATCAGAGGACAATTTAGTCTCTGACATCTACAATTATAGCAAACAGTAAATACAGCCTAACTCCTAACCAGATAAACACAAAACCGTACAGTAAAGGCCCATTTACCTAAGTTCTGTTCACCCAGGACATGTCCAGCCTTCAGCAAAAATTACAAGGCATACTAAGACGAAAAGCACAGTTTGAAGACATAGGGCATGCGTCAGAACTAGACTCAGATATGGCAGAAATTTGAGAGTTATCAGACTGAGAATCTATAATCTGTAGTTAAAAACTATAATCAGCTCGCTAAGGGCTCTAGTGGAAGAAGTGTACAAGATGCAAGAACAGATGTGTAATGTAAGCAGAGAGATGGACACTCTAAGAATCAAAAGGTAATGCTAGAAATAAAAAATGCAGTAACAGTGTTAAACTAGCCTTGCATACTTGAAATAAATTCCACATAGTCATGGTGTATAATGTTTCTACTATTTCAATGAGGATTTTTTCATCTGTGTTCATGAGAGCTGTTGGTCTGTAATTTTTTTGTAATATATTTGTCTTGTTTTGGTATTAGCATAATGCTGACCTCATAGAATAAGTTAGGCTAGCAGTCGAACTGTGTTTACTGTTATCTCTAGATGTAGGTATCAGAGGCTGAGGTCTCTATAGAGTTCTCATTTTTGTATACCCTGTTGTCTTGTGTTTCTCTAGAGACTACTTCTTAAATAGTGTCTGAGCTCTTCAGCTCTTTCACCTGTAATCCCTGCTATTATATAGAACCATGATTGATTTGGGGGTGGGGGGGTGG
>NW_020174917.1:2814285-2830060 GCF_003031525.2 Neophocaena asiaeorientalis asiaeorientalis | reverse complement strand
GAGAAAGTGTCTATATAAGTCCATGATTAGGTTTTAGTATATGAGTGAATCTGTGCCCCTGGGCTCTCACCTCCATGAGTGCTTCTCTGCTTCCCCCTGCCACACACTTCTGTGTGAGAGAGGAAGGCAGTAAAAGGTGGAGTTGGAGTTAGATATTTCCCTCCCCCTAGGTGGGTCATGCTCTGGTAAAATCCAAACTGGTTAGGTGCTAGTAAAACAGTTTCCTCTGGGAACAGGATTTTGTTAAGGAGAGGAGAACAGCCTGCTGTATGACTGTTTTAAAATGATTACTTTTCTCCTCCTTGTGCCAGAAGCAGGAGGGGATTTTTCTCAAATGTTTACCCTGAGAACCTGGTGGGACTCCTGGAAGTGAAACTCAGAGGTTTGGCGGGGGTGGGCTCCCTAAGACTGGACCCCAAGGTCGGTCTCAGCCCTCATCAGTTAGTTAATTATCCATTAATGATTTCTATCTGTTGTTGGCTCCAGGGGCAGCAGCTTTGGTTCCCAGATACCTTTGATTCTCTGTGTTTACCTACCTTCTGTATTTTTGATGTGGTAGCTTGACCTGTGACCTCAGTTCTTGGATAGATATAAAAATGAGTTGTCAATTTTCAGTTCAGCTTTTCTTATTGTGAGGGTGAAGATGACAACTTCCAGCTCTTTACGTGTTGTACTGGAAACCAGAAGTCTGTTATTGCTTTTAATTATGGTTGAATTTCTCATGTCTCGTGTTCCCTCATGGCTGCAGTATTACCCTGGGGTTATTAAGTAGCATGGATGGTGAATTCTATTTAGGAGAGATACTTAGATTTCACCATGCATGACATCTGATGTGTTTAGGTGGTGGTGAAGAGAGCTTTCTGAGAACAAAGAATTTGATATTAAAATCTTATAGTTGTTGAGGAATATTTGATCCAGAACATGCTGTTTAAGAACTCTCTATTTCAACTCTAATAATCTAGTTCTCTGGATAAAGAGTAGGAATAGGGAAAAGGAGAAACGGACTAATCAATATCCCTTATATGGTCAACTTTTCCCCTTCCTTGTGAGACGCTGGAGACATCTTAATGTAACTCAGCTAAATTCGATACCAGATTTTTGTTGTTATTTCTACATAATGATGTAGAGGGTCATTATCCAATAAAAGAGGACACCTAAGGATATCTTCTCCACCCTAATTCCTACTCCTGTAACCAAAACATAGGCTGGCTAACAATTTTCTTCTGCTCTAGGTCTTTTCTTTGGGATTTGGACCTGCAAGTCAGATATGTTAATTTACTGCTTGGTTTTCTGACATCACATGGATTAGGATTTGGAAGGGGAATTAGAAATGCATGATAATTTGCTGCTCTTCAAGTTTTAGAAGTGTCATCATGAGATTTTTTTTTCCTTTATTGAGTTAGAGATATTTTTATTTTAAGGTCTATTTCCTTATGTTCCAGAGAATATCTTGCAGAAATTTCCTTAGAAATTTTGAAAGAGAGACATGTTTTCTGAATCATTTTAAGTTTGGAAGTGTACTTTTTGTCCTCCACCCTATTTTTTTGAGTTTTATCACAGAATTTTGAAGTCATAGAAACATTTATTCTCTGATATCCAATGATACTTTTGAAAAACACATAAAAATGGAGGCTAGTGACCAAGTAAACTATGTTTGTTTAAATGTTTTTTTCTACCTGTACACTTTAAATATTGTACCTTTATTTCTACTCTTCTGGAATTTGGTGAACATATTTTGTGGGTCTTTTTATGTTTACTATAGTTAGCATTATGTAAGCACTTTTAATCTGGAGACTTAAAGTGTTCAGTTCTAGGACCTTCTCTTTCCGGGGCACGAACCCGTGTCCCCTGCATCTGCAGGCAGACTCTCAACCACTGTGCCACCAGGGAAGCCCTGTTCATCTTTTTAAACATTTTTAGAGCTTCCTCCTCAGTGGACACTTAAGGTCTTTTATTTTTAATTGGCTCTATTTATGCCATTTTTTAAGTTCAGTTTACTTTCATAAAGATTTTTCTTTACTTTAAATAATATCTATTAAATTATTTTTATTAACTCCAAATATCTATGTCCTTTTATTAATCTTGCCCTTATGCAGTGGTTGTAATGTGTCTCATATCTCAGTCTATTAACTTTAAAACTTCTAATTCTCTTTTGTAGGGACATTTATAAGAATGATTATAGGAACAACTGATAGTCCCTCTTCACCATCTGCTCTCGAAGTCACAACTGATTTTCATGTTCATTCTGTCATATGTTCTAGACTCTTCTGATGGAATAGATAGCTTACTTGGTGGGGTGGCCCAGATCGTCATCCCTGAGTGATCTTAACTCTGTATACCATGCCCCATTTGAGTCCTGATACTGTGCTTGTCATTTTACCCTCAGAATTAGAATGGAGAGTTAAAGACACACCAAGTGACCTCCTGGGTGCTATTCCCTGATCCCACTGTGTCACAGCAAGCATGCCTCATTCCAGTGATCGGAATTAATTCTCCCTGAATGGTTAATGACTTCTCTCCTGACTGCTGCTATCTTGAAACAAGAAGATTGAAATGAATGGACAGGGAATAGTTTTAATTTGAGGATTAATGGAACCCCTGCTAAAGCCCCTGGTAAAAGAATGTCTCTTCTAGGAACTAGAATCTCTAAGCCTATAGAGCCCAGAATTAGGGTCTTTTAAAGTATAAATTAGCCAGGTAGATTACTGAGTATTGTTATGAATGCAAAGCATGGGTTGAGTTTCACAGAAATTAGACTGAGCGTTGTTGAGATTTGCATGCATGAACTTTATTGGAAAGTGTTCTTGTCATCAGACTGTGGGAAACTTAAAGAAATAGAATTCACCTGAGGGATGATGTCATGATACAGTCACAGCAGATTTTAATTAATCCCATGAGACTTCTAAAATGGTTGAAATAAAGTTGGAGGGCAGTAGACTATGTCATGTGTTGTCCAGATTTGTCCTGCAGAACTCAGGCTTTAGTTTCCCAGCTAACGGGGGTGTTAGCAGCCAGCAGTCTCAGCTAAGTCCGTCTCACTCTTCTCCGATAAAGTCACACCTCAAAAATCACCTACCTCTTCCTGGGACAGCCCCCAACTAAATACTGGTTAATGGTGAGGTATGAAGATCTGTGATCCAGAATCAGTAGAGAATGAGCTCAGGCCTTTGTAGGTGAACTGCAGTTCACCATTTCCCTCTGCTCAATTCTGCTTTCTTCCTGTCCCTCAGGTATGGATCCTGAGAGCACCCACTCCCCATTAAACTTCATTCATGTCTAGATGCATGTCAGATTCATCTTTACGGGGAATCTCTTGTGTCACTAAGATTTCCTTGACACAAATCTCCACACTTACTTCATGAAGCAAGTGGATCAGAATGTGAAATCAACCTTTGACAATGATTTTTTTGGATGGCTTTCAGTTTTTTCATGGATGAAATTACAAGGCCCCCTAAATTTCTGGTAGTAAAGTAGCTTTCTTTTCAGTCTACACATGAGATGGGAAAACAAGATCAGTACTCTATCATGTGTAGGTTTTTCGCTTCATTCTCTTATTTTTGACTTTACTTCTTATTCTGCCCTCTACTTTCATTTCCAGATTCCATTGTCTCCTGAAGAGAAAATGTTTACAGAGAGTAAATCTCTGATCTCCTAGTAGATGTTCTGCTTTCTAGCATCTTCTGCTTTAAAATAGGGAAAGATACCACCTGTTCCTATAGATAGATTTCAAAGTAATTTTACCCACATCTTACTTTGTATATAGCGCTCCCAAATTCTTAATCTCTTTGTAATGATAGTTCAACAAGCTAAATGGTCCTCTTCTTGTTTTCTCTCTAAAGCTTAAAATACTCTACTATTCAGATAAAATTGTAATATAAATTCTAAACAAAAATAAATTCTTTAAATGCTATAAATTCTAATCTAAAAATAATTCTTATCAATTTTTCTCTCCAGAAAATAATCCTGATAATATATGTATATGAGAATTTGAATACAGGAAGTAGATCTCAACAAGGCTTTTGGAAATAGTAAGAAATGGGTAGGAGCTGAAAGCAGCAAAAAATGCTTTACAGACAAGTGTTGTTATAATTATTTACTAAACATCAAAACAAAGAAAAGCATATAATAATTAAAATTGAAGAAATTAAATTCTAAACAATTTGATGCCTTGGAGCCTTTGCTGTTACTTATGTCAACTGTCTTGATGGTTTAAAAATATAACTTTCAAAATCTACACCGACTCTTCTCAGGTATTTTAAAATTCATTTTAGGGAAGCTCATGTAGAGTTTCTCCGAACAGTAACTACAGGAATTTTCTTTTTTGCCAAATTTTAAATGTTTAATGGGTTGTTTGTATCTGGCCTTAGAAGCTTAGTTTCAGTTTTACAAAGGCAGTTTCTCATGTGAAGTTTAAAGACAACATTAGGGATGGTACTACTTTTGGTACTCTGGTCTTGATTCCTGCTTAGAAGATATGCTTATATTTATAATCCCAAATTTATGTACCTTTATAATCCCAAATTTTAATTTGGTACTAACAATTTTTCTAGCATAGGTTTCTGGTATCCAGAAAGCATTTACTTTTAAAGCTTTTAAAGCATTTACTTTTGTGTGTCTACTTATTTCAGATAGATCTTCATGATTGTAACTCTTTCTGAGAGCTTATTTCTTAATTCTGTGTGTTTGTGAGTGCAGGGTGAGGGTGGGGAGTAGACTATTTCGAATAACATTTGAATGTGAGAAAATATGACAAATAGTCATAAAATCTGATTTTCCTTAGAGATTCAAAATGATGTACAGAGTACAGGTATGACACCATTTAATAGGCAGAAAAATGAGCAAATTGATTATTTTTAGGTTTTGTGTTGGCTGGTCATTTGCAAATTACATTAATTATCAAGAGAAAACAAATTACATTAATTATCAAGAGAAAAAACAGTAAGATTTTTCTTAGAAACCAATACTACCTTTGAATACGTAGTGTAGAGGATATACTGAATGCTGTGAGTTTCAGTAGATACAAAATTTTATTTCTTATTTTGTTATTTGAATTCCTTTCTTTATCATAAATTCTGCCTATACAATATTTGAAGAGAATAAAGAGAAACTATCACACTTCCCTAAAGTCTTTGAACTTTTAAAGTTGAGCAATATGCCTTTTCGTTGAAGTAAAATTTCAAATGTTCCAAAGATTTAAAGTTATAAAGCAAGAAAACTATGCTAAAGGTGTTTCTTTAAAATGTTTCATTCTTTAGCCATATCTGAATGTCGTAGATTTTGAGTTTTTTTCTCTAGCATTTGTTTTGAAGTACTACTTCCTAACAATTTATCTCGAATGTCCTATTCCACTGAAGTCAAAGAAGACTTTAGTCTACATTTTACAGTTTCATCAGTTGCATGAGTGACTTTTCAAAAGTAAGGTTTTGTTTGTTTACTCTCAGCTTGATCCTTCTTCAATAATAAAATATTGCATTCTGACTCTTCATTCTGTCTTTAAGGAAAATCAGTCCCACATAATTTACTTTCTAGGAAATAACTAACAATGCTGGAAGTCCTTTGGAAACCTAGAAACTTTTGTTTGTTATTTACAATTTATATAATATCAAAATTTGCAAATGTCTATTTAATATATTTTATTTATCTATTATAACAGAGTGGCAAAAGTAAAGTTGAGAAATCAGACCCATGATGTAGATTTTACAAGACACTTCTTTCCTTGCCCAATATTGAAAGGTCTGTGTGTCTCTGTTCAGATATTAAAATTGATAATTACTCAGGAAATACCCAAAACACATATGTGAGAAGATCTTCCACACTTAGATAATATCACATTATTCACAGAACAGAGTTAGCACCATATCCCACGCACCCTGTCAACATCCTGGAGCAAGGAACCACCATGGAAAATTCTTTACCCAGATAAATTAGGATAATTGAAAAAAACCTTAAGAATTACTGAAAAAATGGACAAGTGTTTTTAAGTGAGAAAATTTATTACAAATTAATCAGCTACAGCATTATCAAGAGGCCAATTCGTTTTTATTTCAGCTGTCTAGTCTGAAACTCAGTTGGTATCTTGTCTTCCTTCATTTCTATCAGCTGAGGACAGAACGTGAAAACCCAGAATTAATCTGCACATTAAAATGATTAACTGTAAGGCTGTGTAATTTAGAAGGAAGCAATGGGGATGAAAGGTCTGAGTAGGAAAAAGACAATGAGACAAGAGATGGGGGTGGAAGAGAAGAATAGGGATAGAGACTCTCCACAAATGAAGGTGGAGTTGATTAAAACAAAACAAAACAGAAAAAACTATAGGATTGTTTTCTTTGCTTTCTTATCAAAGCTTTTTAGTTTGATGTAGTCCCATTTGCCTATTTTTGCTTTTGTTGCCGGTGCTTTTGGTATCAGGTCCATGAAACCACTGCCAAGACCAGTGTCATGAAGCTTTTCCCCTGTTTTTTAAGAATTTTTACAGTTTTGTGTCTTATGTTTGAGTCTTTAATCTATTTTGAGTTTATTTTTGTATATAGTGTAAGATAGGCATCGTATTTCATCCTTTTGCATTGGAAAATCCAGTTTTCCCAGTACCATTTTTTGAAGAGATTATTCTTTCCCCATTGTGTATTCTTGGCTCCCTGATCAAAGATCAATTGCCTGTATAGCTATGAGTTTATTTCTGGGCTTTCTATCCTGTTTTCTTTGGTTTATATATATATATATATATATATATATATATATCTTTATGTTTAGATTACTATAGCTTTGTAATATATTTTGAAATCAAAAGTGTAAATATTCAGCTTTGTTCTTCACTCTTGCCTGTATAGCTATGAGTTTATTTCTGGGCTTTCTATCCTGTTTTCTTTGGTTTATATATATATATATATATATATATATATATATATGTCTTTATGTTTAGATTACTATAGCTTTGTAATATATTTTGAAATCAAAAGTGTAAATATTCAGCTTTGTTCTTCACTCAAGATTATTTGGCTATGCTTGGTCTTTTGTTGTTCCATTTGAATTTTTAGGATTTTCTTTTTAGTGATATAAATTTTTTCCTTGAAATTTTGATGAGAATAAGATGGAATCTGTAGATCACTTTGGTAGTATGGTTATTTTAACAATATTAAGTCTTCTAATCCATGAACATCAGATGTCTTTCCACTTATTTGTGTCCTTAATTTCTTTCATCAATGTTTTTAGTCTACAAATCTTTAATCTCCATGGTTAATTTTATTCCTAAATATTGTAATCATGTTGATGTTATTGTAAATGGGATTGTTTTCATTTCCTTTTTAGACAGTTTGTTTTTAGTGCATAGAAATAGAACTGATTTTTGTATGTTGATTTTTTTTTTTTTTAGTTGTAGTATAGTTGATGTACAATGTTGTGTTAGTTTCAGGTGTACAGCGAAGTGATTCAATTAGACTCACACACACACATATTTGTAGTGTGTTAACTTTTGTATCCTGCAATATATTAGTTCTAAGAGATGGCTTTTTTTGTTTGTTTTTACTTTTGGAGTCTCTTGGGTCTTCTATATAGAAGATCATGTCATCTGCAAACAGAGACAACTTTAATTTTTTTCTGATTTGGATGCCTTTCATTTCTTGCCTACTTGCTTTAGCTAGAACTTCTAGTACTATGTTGAATAGTAATAGTGAGAGTGGGCATCCTTGTCTTGTTTCTGATATGAAAGGAAAAGCTTCCAACTTTTTGCCATTAAATATGATGTTAGCTGTGGGCCTGTCATATATGGCCTATATTGAACTATCCTTGCATCCTAGGGGTAAATCTCACTTGACCATGATGTATGTTCCTTCTAACATGCTGTTGAATTTGGTGTTCTAGAATTTTTGTTGAATTTTTGGTTCTATGTTTATCAAAAATATTAGCCTGTAATTTTCTTATCTTGGGGTGTCCTTATCTTTGATGATCAGGGAAATGCTGACCTCCTAAAATGAGTCTGGGAGTGATCTTCTCCAGTTTTTTGGAAGAGTTTGAGAAAGATTGACATGAATTCTACTATTTAAATAAGAGTTAACCAGTGAAGCCATCTGATCCGAGCTTTCTTTTGGCATATTTTTGATTACTGATTCAGTCTCCTTACTTGTTATCGGTCTGTTCATATTTCCTGTTTCTTTAAGATTCAGTCTTAATAGGTGGCTGTAGGTTTATAGAAATTTATCTAATTCTTCTGGGTTGTCTAATTTGTCATATAATTATTCATGGTAGTCTCTAAGATGCTTTTATTTCTTTTTTATCAATAAAATCAATGGCAATAACTAATTTATAATTTCAGTCCTCTTTTTCTCTTGGTTAGTCTAGCTAAAGGCTTGACAATTTTATCTTTTCAAAGAACCAACTCTTAGTTTTATTGATCTTTTCTGTTCTTCTAGTCTCTACTTCATTTATTTCTACTGTAGTATTTATAATTTCCTTTCTTCTGTTAACTTTGGGCTCAGTTTGTTCTTTTTCTAGGTCCTTGAGGTATAAGTTAGGTTATCTGAGATCTTAATTCTTTCTCAATGAAGGCATTTATCACTGTAAACTTCCCTCTTAGAACTGTTTTTACTGTATCCCATAAGTTTTGGTACAGTATGTTGTGTTTTCATTTCATTTGTCTCTATTTTTTGACTTCCCCTTTGATTTCTTATTTCTTCCCTGGCTGATTGATCAGAAATGTGAATTTAATTTCACAACAGAGGAAACAGTAGAATGCAAAGACAATGCAGGAATGAAGAAAATCTTTGTAAAACATATATTGGATAAGAAACTCCTATAAGTCAATATATAAAGAACTCCTACAACTCAGCAGCACCAAAACAAAAACAAATAACCCCAATAAATGCAAAGGATTTGAACATTTAACCAAAGAATATATATATATATAATGGCCAACAGATATATGAAGAGGTGCTTAACATCACCAATCATCAGAAAAGTGCAAGTGAAAATCACAGTGAGATATCACCTCGTAACAGAATGGCTATTACAAAATGACAAGTGCTGGTGAGGTTGTTAAGAAATTTGCACCCTTGTATATGGTTGAAGAGAATGTAAAATGGCACAGCCTCTATGGAAAATAGTACAGAGTTTCTTCAAAAAATCATACAACTGCCATGTGATCCAGAAGTCCCTGTGGGTATATATCCAGAAGACTTTAAATCAGAACTTGGAGGGACATCTGCACTCTCATGTTTATTGCAGCATTATTCACAAGAGCCAAGATAAAAAAAACAACCCATATGTCCATCAACAGATGAATGGCTAAAGAAAATGTGGTATATGCATATAATGGAATATTACCCAGTTTTTAAAAAGAAAGAAATCCTACCATTTAGGACAGCATAGACAGACCTGAAAGAATTATGCTAAATGAATTAAGTCTGTCATAGAATGACAGATACTGAATGATTGTACTTATTTGAATTATCTAAATAGTCAAACTCATAGAAGCAGAATAAAATGGTGATTGCTGGGGGATAAAGGGAAGGGTTATGGAGAGTTGTTTCTCAGTATTTATAAATTGGTGGTTATAAAGATGAATAAGTTCTGGAGATCTGTACAACATAGAGTTTAAACTTAATATGGTATTGTGCTCTTAAAAACATCTCAGGAGTATAGATCTCATGCCAAGTGTCCTTAACACACACACACACACACACACACACACACACACACACACACGCAAATACAGGAAATACTTTGAAGGTGATGGTATCATGGATGTATGCAATGGCCAAACTTATCGAAATGTATATATTAAATATGTGCAACTTTTTGTATATTAAGTATACCTCAAAGTTTAAAACAAAGACTTTATGGGAAAAGGAAAGGATCAGTTTACACTATTTCCTGGGTTTTTAAATGTATGGTGAATATCTAAAAATAAGATGCTGTATATAGTAATGAGAGATCCTTTACTAATCTTACAAAGATTCCAAGTATAGCTACATTAGACACATAAATATTTAATATGTCCTTTCTCTAATTTGTACACTTCAATAATATATTTTCCAATAATTTTCTAATGGAATTTTAAAAGTTACTGAGAAAGTACAAAAATCTTACTTTTAAAGTACTGTATCTAAACTTTCCATAGGTTGTTCTACAGTCTAAATGATTTAGCTAATGGCTGAAAGTCAGATGTAGGATTTCTATTGCTGTGTCATTTGGGGGCTATGCTGGACTGACGCTCTTCCTCTACGGCTAAATTGTGTTCCAAGTAGATGACTTCTTCAATTGTTATCTTTGCTCTGATGGAGTGGGCATGTAAATCAAGTCTGTCTGTTTCCCTTTCACATTGTGCTTTTGATTCACTGTGATAGATTTTGTCATTCAAGTCATGCCAGATCTACTGGGATTGATGTGCTTTTCGTCTGTCACTCTCTTTACACTGTTTGGTTAAATTGCTTCTACTGCTTTCAGAGAGACAGGCTAAAAAGCCTAAGTGGCCATTTCTAACCCAGTTGTGTAATTCAGCTTTTTTACTATCCAAATTCTAGTCATTAGCCTGAGTTTTCATACAAAGGAATTACTGTAATTTATAAATTTGTCCTCTAACATCCTTTGAATACAAGAATTCAAAATAAAATACCCCAGTTCATATTCACAGTAGTTTTACAGAGATCATAAAATGCATTTTGAGAATAGATTCTGAATTTCATTATCTACTTTTTGAACAAGACCAGATACCATATTAAAAATGAAATATAAACATGCTTTAACAAGAGAAGTTGTCATTATATTAAATTTTTTTCCTGATATGTAACTGAAAAGCATATTGACTTGATAGAGTATTATATTAATGTCATAAGTTTTATAAGTTAAGCTTAAAAAAATGCTCTAAGAGCCATAGTTTCTGGTTCTGCTAATTAGAGCTAAGGCCAAACTTCCTTTTTGTGCTTTACTTTTTAATCTATAAGGTGAAAGAGCTGAATTTAAAAAACTCCAAGGTTATTTTTAGCTCTTCAAAAATCTATGTTCAGGTTATCATGTGTCCCTGTGTGTGAATATGTGTGTCTTCATAACCTCCTGTCTGGATAGGAAATTTGATGGAGATGAAGTTGAGTTACTTTCATAAAATATTCTACTTCAAAGATTTACACTGTGGTTTCCTTTTTAAATGTTTACATGTGTGTTAAATTTTAAACTCTAATCCTTACTTAGGTATCTTGAAATTTTGACAAAACTGGTTCCCAATTCTTCCTTACTATGTAATCTTGAAACATTGTGTGTGTGTGTGTTTGTGTATTTGTTTAAACATATTCCCGTATATCTACATATGGAAATAATTATTCTTACAGAGTTGGTGTAAGGTGCTTAGTGTAGTATGTGGGACACAGTAAATGTCCAGTAGATTGTAGTTACATTAAAAATCATAAAGTTTGATATGTAATCTATAAATGACTTTTTATAACTAGTTTTCTAGAAGTAATACCATGCTATTCTTTCTTTATATACAACACCTGGTTCATGTAGTTTAATTTTTCCTTAATGATAAAACAATATATCACTAGTTAATGACACTGGGGAGATTCTGACAGAAAATACTATAATACCTCATTATTGTTTAGGTTGAATTACTTGGAATATATGTAATATGTTTTATAATGGTCTCAAGTTTAGTGAGAAGGACTTCTCTATGGATTATTTGGTATATTTAATATGTGATTCATTTTCTATTGGGGAGAGGAAAGGCTAGTTTCTGATTTCTACCTTTAAAACTTAAGCTAAAGAGACATGCAGTTTAACCTTTCAAATGACAATAATAAAGGTGAAGTTGCTGAAGTGTTAGTATCCACCTTGCATTCCCAGAATTTTCTGGTGCAAAGGACCCATGTATATTTCCAGTCAACTACATAATTGATCACATTCACAGAAACCTGGTATTTGTTACGTCCTTAAGTCCATAGGGCCGAGTAGTGAGAAACTGGATTCTTAGGGTTTTGGAAGGAATAAGTCATCAGGAAGAACATGTATAGACATATATGTCCCGTGATGTGCTAGTAAGGTTTAACCACTGGTTCTCTGGAAAAAAGTTAGCATGTGTATATGCACATAGACTTATAAATTCTACTTATCAATGGGATATGTAGTACCAATTTGACAAGTAATATACAATATTGCTTATTATAAATTCCATGTAGTCCATTGATTCTCATAAAATGCTTTTATGGATTTTTGCCTAACTTGTATCTGTAGCCTAAATATGGTTGTAATTGATAAAATAATGTAGCTCCAATGTAAATGTTGGTTGATATTTTCATTTACATTAATAAGATGAAAGTGAAACAATGAATATTTCAGAACTTTACTTTTATCACATGGTATATTTTCTACTTCTTAGAATATTTTATGAATACTAAAAAAAATTTTCTCAATTTTTGAACTCTTCAGAAAGTAATATCTGTAATATCTATGCATGACACACCTTAGTTTTATGTGCATTAATATTTTATTCATTACTGTATTAAATCTGGATAATTAAAAAATAAAGCCCTGATTTATAGTGTTTTCTCATTTCTGTGGTATAAATACTCCCACCCTTTAGAACTTAAGCTACCAAATTGACATCATGGAATGCTGCCTCTTGAAGAGATGTGCTATAGCACACCACTATATAATGTTTTTATCAAACAGGGGCAAGAGCCATGAATAACTTCAAGAGCATGTAAAATAGTAAAATATAATAAAATAAGAAGGAAGTATTGCATACTTGATATGTTTATTTTAAAAATAATTTTAATATTTCCATATTTTAATTTTTTAAAAAATTATTGAAGTATAGTTGATTTACAGTGTTGTGTTAATTTCTGCTGTACAGCAAAGTGACTCAGTTGTACATATATATACTTTTTCATATTCTTTTCCATTATGGCTTATCATTACGGCTTTTCATTATGGCTATTGAATATATATCCTTGTGCTATACAGTAGGACTTTGTTTATCCATCCTATATGTAATAGTTTGCATCAGCCAATCCCAAACCATCCCTCCCCCACTCCTCCATCCCCTTTGGCAACCATAAGTCTGCTCTCTGTGTCCTTGAATATGCTTCTGTTTCATTGATATGTTCATTTGTGTCATATTTTAGATGCCACATATAAGTGATACTATATGGTACTTGTCTTTCTCTTTCTGACTTACTTAGTATGATAATCTCTAGGTCCATCCATGTTGCTGCAAATGGCATTATTTTAGTCTTTTTAATGGTTAATATTCTATTGTATATATATGTACCACATCTTCTTTATCCATTCATCTGTTGATGGACATTTAGATTGTTTCCATGTTTTGGCTATTGTAAATAGTGCTGCTGTGAAGATAAGGGTGCATGCATCTTTTCAAATTAGAGTTTTGTGTGGGTGTATGCCCAGGAGTAGGATTGTTGGACTATATGGCAACTTTATTTTTCGTTTTTTGAGGAGGCTCCATACTGTTTTCCACAATGGCTGCACCAATTTACATTCCCACCAGCAGTGTAAGAGGGTTCCCTTTTCTCCACACCCTCTCCAGCATTTATTATTTGTAGACTTTTTAATGATGACAATTCTGACCGGCGTAGGGTGGTACCTCATTGTAGGTTTGATTTGCATTTCTCTAATAATTAGTGATGTTGAGTAGCTTTTCATGTGCCTCTTGGCCATCTGTATGTCTTCTTTGGAGAAATGTCTATTTAGGTCTTCTGCCCATTTTTCACTTGGGTTGTTTTTCTGTTATTGAATTGTATGAGCTGTTTGTATATTTTGGAAATGAAGCCTTTATTGGTTGCATCATTTGCATATATTTTCTCCCAATCTGTAGGTTGTGTTTTCATTTTGTTTATTATTTCCTTTGCTGTGCAAAAGCTTATAAGCTTGATTAGGTCCCATTTATTTATATTAGCTTTTATTTCTATTGCCTTGGGAGACTGACCTAAGAAAACATTTGTACGATTTACATCAGAGAATGTTTTGCCTATGTTCTTTTCTAGGAGTTTTATGGTGTCCTGTCTTATAAGCCATTTTGAGTTTATTTTTGTGTATTGTGTGAGGGTGTGTTTTAACTTCATTGATTTACATGTAGTTGTCCAACTTTCCCAACACCATTTGCTGAAGAGACTGTTTTCTTCATTGTATGTTCTTGCCTCCTTTGTCAAAAATTAATTGCTAATTAGAGCTAAGGCCAAACTCTTATTTTGGGGGGCTTTACTTATTAATCTGTAAGATGAGAGAGCTGAATTAGGTGTGTGGGTTTATTTCTGGGCCCTGTATTCTGTTCCATTGATCTGTTTGTTTCTGTGCTGATACCACACTGTTTTGATTACTGTAGCTTTTTAGGATTGTCCAAAATCTGGGATGGTTATGCCTCCTGCTGTGTTCTTTTTCCTCAGGTTTGCTTTGGCAATTATGGATCTTTTATTGTTTCATATGAATTTTAGATTATTGGTTCTAGTTCTGTGTATTAAAAAAAAAAGTCATTAGTAATTTGATAGGGATTGCATTAAATCTGTAGATTGCTTTGGGTAGTATGGCAATTTTAACAATATTAATTCACCAGTCCAAGAGCTTGGGATATCTTTCCATTTCTTTGAATCATCTTCAGTTTCCTTTATTAATGTTTTATAATTCTCAGCTTATAAGTCTTTCATCTCCTTGGTAAGACTTATTCCTAAGTATTTTAATTTATTATTTTGATGTACTTTTAGAAGGGATTGTTTATATTTTTTTCCTGATATTTCATTGTTAGTGTAAAGAAATGCAACCAATTTCTGTATGTTAATCTTGTGTCCTGCTATCTTGCTGAATTTGTTTATCAGTTCTAGTAGTTTTTGTGTGGAGTCTGTAGGGTTTTGTATATATAGCATCATAACATATGCATGCAATGACAGTTTTACCTCTTCCCTACCAATTTGAATACCTTTTATTTCTTTTTCTTGTCTGATTGCTGTGGCTAGGACTTCCAATACTATGTTGAAGAGACTTGCTGACAGTGGGCATCCTTGTCTTGTTCCAGATTTTAGCGGAAAGGCTTTCAGCTTTTCACCATTGAGTATTATATTGGCTGTGTGTTTGTCATAGATAGATTTTATTATGCTGAGAGATGTTCCCTCTGTACCCACTTTCATAAGGGTTTTTATCATGAATGGATGTTGAATTTTCTCAAATGGTCCTTGTGCATCTGTTGAGATGATTGTGTGTTTTTTGTCTTTTGTTGATGTGGTGTATCACACTGATTGATTTGTGTATGTTGAACCATCCTTGTGGCCCTGGGATGAATGCAACTTGGTCATAGTGTATGACATTTTTAATGTGTTATTGGATTCTGTTTGCTAATATTTTGTTCAGAATTTTTGCATCTATATTTGTCAAAGATATTGGCCTTCAGGGAAGAGATATGGGAACATATGTATATGTATAACTGATTCACTTTGTTATAAAGCAGAAACTAACACACCATTGTAAAGCAATTATACTCCAATAAAGATGTAAAAAAAAAGATATTGGCCTTTAATTTTCTTTGTCTGGTTTTGGTATCAGGATGATGGTGGCTTCATAGAATGTCTTCATAGAATGTGTTCCTTCCTCGTCAATATTTTGGAAGAGTTTGAGAGGGATCAATATAAGTTCTTCTTTGTATGTTTGGTGGAATTTGCCTGTGAAGCCATCTGGTCCTGGACTTTTGTTTAGGGAGTTTTTTTGTTTTGTTTTATTTGTTTTTTTTTGGTTTTTTTTTTTTTTTTTTTTTCAGTTTTTTTTTCCTTTTTTTTGTTTGGTTTTTTCA
>NW_020174917.1:2774620-2814154 GCF_003031525.2 Neophocaena asiaeorientalis asiaeorientalis | reverse complement strand
TTTTTTTTTTTTTTTTTTTTTTTTTTTTTTTTTTTTTTTTTTTTACAGATTCTATTTCACTTCTAGTGATTGGTCTGTTCAAATTATCTATTTCTTCTTGATTCAGTTTTGGTGGCTGTGTTTCTAGAAAGTTGTCCATTTCTCCTAGGTTGTCAAATTTGTTGGCATATAATTGTTCAAAGTATTCTTTTTTGTGTGTGTTTCTGTGGTATCAGTTGTGATTTCTCCTCTTTCATTTCTTATTTTGTTTATTTGTGTCTTCTCTCTTTTCTACTTGGTGAGCCTGGCCAGAGCTTTGTCAATTTTGTATACCCTTTCAAAGGATGAGCTCTTGGTTTTATTGCTATTTTTGTATTTTTTTTAATCCCTATTTTATTTTCTCTATGATCTTTATTATCTCCTTTTTTTTAGTTTTTAATAATGGCATTGTTTAGTAAACTGCTCACAAAATTCACGAAAATCTAACAACTGTCCCTCATGGGCTGGTAAATGCTAGCCCCTGAACACCACTGGCTACAGTTAACCATTTTAAGGTAACTATAAGTGACAACATTCTAATGATGTGTATGCATGAGAAGAGATCTACATAGCTACTAAAATCCAGGCAAAAAAAGAAATCAGCTTTAAACACAGTCAGATCCTGAAAGCAGACATGTCTCAACAAAACCAGGCAAGTAAGAACTCTCTGACCCCCTTAACTCTTTTACCCCTCCAACCACTCATACCTTCTGAGCAACCCCAGGCCAGAAGGAGGAAGAGTAGAAACTCACTGGGCTATGGAAGGACAGAGGAGCCCATCACAGTACTTTTCACTTAACACAGCTCCCACTAACACTCCCTGTGGCTGGGCTAAGGAAGAGTATTACCATTAAATCAAGTTCAACATTTTGATTATTAACATGGGACAGGCATACAAATTTCTGTTGTTAGAAAGTATTTGCCCACTTAAAGTGAGGTTAGTAATTAATATTTTGTAAGAGATCGGAGGAGAGTTGGTCTTATTACCCTTGAATTTTAAAAGGGTAGGCTTAAAACAGAGAAAGAAATCAGTAAGTATGTTGTGATTAGATCCCACAAGACATAAGTAATCTATAAAGTTATATACTTTTTTATTGCCCTAGATGTTTTAGTTAAGTCAACAAATATATTTTAAAAATTGGATATCAAGCGTATTTCACATTAAGAGATTTCTGTGGTAATTACATACAGAATAACTTACAGGAAAGTAACCTAATTTGTTTGTTTCAAGTGGAAAAATATTGAATGTTTGAAATGTTTTGAAAATTTTTCTAAACTGTTATGATTAATTGATTTAAAATAATAAATTCAGGTGACTCATTATTTATATTTATGCCCATCAAGAAATAAGGCATAAAGTAAAAAAAGATAAGATCATCTGGATTCAAATACGAATCAAGAAGCAGTTGTCACAAGGAAAAATAACCCCTTTACTATGTAAAGTTATTAGCTCTATGTAATTTAAATGCGTGTTTATGCTTAGTTTTCCCCCGAACATTCTAATTGAGTTTAAAGCTTTATACTCACTGGGTAGATGATCATTAAAGTCTCTGTATGTCATAGAAAAAAATTTTAAAGAAAATAAAGCTGAATGAATGAAAATAATAATCCACTACAGCCACCACCCAACTACGTGAATGTATAATTTCCACGTGTAGCTCACCAACTCAAGGAAAAGTACTTCTCTAACATTCTGGTATTTATCACAACCTGACCATCAGTCAGAATTTGTTAATTGTGGTTACATATCTTAACAAAAGAACTTTAGGACCAATTATTCTGCCTAGGGAACTCTCAATAAAAAAAAAAATCACAAAGAGTTACTAATATGCATATTTAAAATTTAAATCTTAATGCATGAGGATCAATTTGAGAAATATTGTTACTATTTTACTGACAATTTTCTTGATTTTTGTTTAAGATCTTCTTCAAGCCTCAAAGTACATTTTTTCATCCATCTGGTAAAAAAAAAGGACATTTAAAAATGAATTTTTGAATGAATAAGTATATACTGTGTATATTGTGTGAGAAATTGTGATTATGGTGGGTCTATGTATATAAAACTATGAATTATAATAAACATGATTTAGATAAAGCTATTTGTACTGATTTATAGTTATATGTAGCAATGCTAGTGTTTTAGATGTATTTTTTGTCATGTTAAAATATTTTGTATCTCAAATATAAATTTTCTTTATCACTGTGTTGAAGTTATGTCAGTTAAAAAAACATTTTAGTATAACGAACTGGTATAACTTAGGGGCATTGTAAACATTTGTTATATAACTAGTATAGTGTGGAAAACAATAAGAAACAGGAATTATCAGTTATATAAACAATATTTAATTAGTTTGTGAGCTTCTAAAACTTTGAAATTGATGCGAAGACTAAGGTCTATAGCTTGAAATAAGGGGTCTGGAATAAAAATTTTAAACTGATTAGAATTTAACATTTACCAGTTGATATAAATGCAATGCTGTAGTTTTTTTTTTTTTTTTGCTGAGGTTTTTGAAATATTAATATAACAGATTATGAGTGGAATTCCATAAAAAAGGGCATGCAAACAAACCATAATGTCAACATTATGGTTTCCTACAGTTTATTAATATTTTTCTTATTAGTAATAAAACTCATTGTCAACTCTATTTAGAGATTATATTACATATAAAGTGAGAAGCTTTGAGGCATTGGGCAATGCAATGGCATAGGCCAGGTGGTCCTCATCTGTGTTATTATTTATATAGGTTAATGGAGAGACTAAGTAAATTCTTATATACAGAGTTGTTTTCAGAGTGTATACCAATCAGAGCTCCATGAATACAAGTCATTATAATGCTGTTATAATTATTTTAAGGATTAAAATTAATCATGCATTTAAATCTATTATATCTGCCTCATGACTCTCCTTAAATGTACTTTCTTTTTCTCTTCATCCGCCTCTTGGATTGCAGATACATTCACATAGGTAAAATCGTAAAATAAGAAATAATATGTTCATATTTTTCGTCTTAAAATAATTTGATAATAGTAAAATAATTATAAAGCTAGGCCAATTAGCTAGAGCTAAAATTTTGGTTCCTCCACCTCTCAAGTGTGTGGCATTGAATAATTCCTTTAAAGATTTTGTATCTTAATTTTTTCATCTTTAAAATTAGTATAAAAGTTCCTTCCTCGGTTACTACATGTAAATTATTTACAACATTAACTGGTAAATTCTAGGCTCTCAGTAAGTAAATGTTTGCTGTTGTTATCAGGTAGGCTACTTTTGCAGAGATGGGAAAATAATTTCACATTCTATATTGTAGACAGGATTTCCTTGAGGGAGATAAATGAGAATCTTTTGCCTTAAGCCTTCAAGGACATTCTTGATTTACCTATGTAAATAAAATAGGTAATATGGCTTGAATATTTTCCTTGGGTATGTATCTTTGAAGAAAAGCTTGTCTCTATAGAGAGGGAGGAGTTTTGTATCAAAACAAGTTCTTGACTGTAGTACAAAACATGAAGGAAATAATCCAATTTTAAAGTGTCAGCATATACCATGCACCTATACTTGTCTATTCTCCCTAAACATGGATGCAAGTGATATGGTCTTAGATTAGACTAAAGGGCATATAGTGATAACTTAGTGAACCATTAAGTATTTCATGAAGGGTAGAATGA
The DNA here is from genome assembly GCF_003031525.2 of Neophocaena asiaeorientalis asiaeorientalis. Taxonomy (NCBI): domain Eukaryota; kingdom Metazoa; phylum Chordata; class Mammalia; order Artiodactyla; family Phocoenidae; genus Neophocaena; species Neophocaena asiaeorientalis. The sequence goes on along the minus strand of NW_020174917.1, from coordinate 2,810,473 downwards.
GTTTATTTTTTGTTGTTTATGATTTTAGATTGCTTGGTTAAAAAATAAGCATGATTGAGAATAGATGAAAAATACGGAAGACATTTGAAAGAGGAACACTTTGTGGGAAATTTTTTTGTAGAAAGAAAAATCCAAGATACTGAAAAAGGCTAGACAAGTGTCAATGGGAAATGTTACAGTAGATAGTATCCTATAAAATGGCAAATTTAAGGACCAAGTCTGAATAGTAAATCCCCTAGAATGAAGTATAGAGTCCACTAGATACTAGGTAGTTACTTCCCTGATTAAAATAAATATAAATTTACATGTTGCCATGTGGTAAGAATATTAATGGAAGGCACAAAGAGTATTATACAAAATATGGAAGATCGCTTCATGCTGTATGTTCTTTGTATTTATTCATTGTTGGTTTCAAGAATCTTTAATATATGTAATCAAATGTTATATTTAATTCAGTGGCACATACATGGAAATTTAATGTTCTGTCAGAAAGCTCTGTCTTCTCCATTTTGTGACCTTATGTTAAAATGGATAATAGAGTGTGGTACTGGCACAGGGATAAACATAGATCAATAGAATAGAATATCAAGTCCAGAAATAAACTGCACGTATATTGTCAAGTGATTTTTCTATAAAGGTGCCAAAACTGCTCAATGTGGCAAGAATAGTCTTTTCAACAAATGGTGCTGGGACAACTGGATAGCCACATGCAAAGAATGGAGGTGGAACCTTGCCTACTGCCATATACAAAATTTAATTCCGAATGCTTCAAAGACCTAAATGTAAGAGTTAAAATTATAAAGCTCTTAGAAGAAAACAGAGGTCAGTCTTCATGAATTTGGCAAAGGATTATCAGCTATGACACCAAAAGTATGAGGAACAACAACAAAAAATGGACTTCACCAGTACAACTTCTGTGCTTCAAAGGGCACTGTAAGGAAAGTGTAGCCCAGAGAATGGGAAAGTATATTTTCAAATCATATATCCAATAAGGGACTTGTATCTGGAATATATAAGGAACTATTATAGCTCAACAATAAAAAGCTTAAAAAAATGAGCAAAGGATGTGAATAGACATTTTTCCAAGAAGGATATACACCTGGCCAATAAGAACATGAAAGTGTGTTCAACATCATTAACCATCAGGGCAGTGTAACTAAACACAATGAGATAACACCTCACACCCTTAGGATGTTAGAAGTGAAATTGAATTGATAAGTCAAATAATAAGTGTTAGCAAGGATGTAGAAAAATGAGAACTGTCATACACCGCTGATGAAAATGAAATATGGTGCAACCTTTCTGGAAAGCAGTGTGACATTTCCTCAAATGATTAAACATAGTTATCAAGAGAGACCCTGCAATTCCTGTCCTAGTTATATACCCAAGAGAAATGAAAACACATACCCAAACATACACACACAAATTTGCACAAGAATATTTATAGCAGCATTACTGGTAACTACCAAATGTTGGAAACAACATAAATATCCATCAGTGGATGGATAAACAAATGTGGCATATCCATAAAATAGAATATTATTCAACCCGACAATGGACCAAAGTACTGGTACATGCTACAACTTGTATGAACCTTAAAATCATAATGAAAGAAGCCATTCAAGTAAAGTCCGTGTATTATGATTCCATTTACATGAAAGTCCAGAGTAGGAAAATCTATAGAGACAAAACAGATTGATGGTTGCTTAGGGCTGGAAGTGAGGAAGATGAGAAAATAAGAGGCTGATCGCTTAATCGTACAGTGTTTCTCTTTTTTTTTTAATTAATTAATTTACTTTTGGCTGTGTTGGGTCTTTGTTTCTGTGCGAGGGCTTTCTCTAGTTGCGGCGAGCGGGGGCCAGTCTTCATCGCGGTGCGTGGGCCTCTCACTGTCATGGCCTCTCGTTGCGGAGCACAGGCTCCAGACGCGCAGGCTCAGTAGTTGTGGTGCACGGGCTTACTTGCTCCACGGCATGTGTCATCTTCCCAGACCAGGGCTCGAACCCGTGTCACCTGCATTGACAGGCAGATTCTCAACCACTGCGCCACCAGAAAAGCCCCCAGAGTTTCTTTTTGAGGTGATGAAATGTTGTAAAATTTATTGCAGTGTATCTGTGTCATACCAAAAAATCATTGAAATTAGTGACTGAAATGAGTACACTTGAAATGAGTGACTTCTGTGGTATGTGAATTTTATTTCAATAGAAATTATTGAACTTCTATTTCAATAAAGAAAAGAAAGGTATAGTATGGATATAAAAAATGTAAATTTGTTTGTTTATGCCACATAGCATACTTCTAGGTCTTAAATCTTCTTGCATTGTATTGCAGGTTGATTTCTAGGAACATAGTATATTTTTGGAGTGTCATCTTTAGAAATCTCTGTGATGTGTGAGAGTACTCTCCAGTGGTATATTTTGATCAAAAAAACTATAATGTGAATTTTTAATCCAATATAAATGGTTTAAAAATACGAAATTTTGAGAACTACAAAAGGCAGGATAGTGAGGATGTTAGAAGTATCAATTCTGGAGCCAGACTTCAGCCAGTTGTTATCTGTGTGACTTTGAGCAAGCTTTTAAACCTAAAGAGGGCGTGAGTTTCCACATACTTAAGTTGGATAATACTTCCAACTCATATATTAGGTAGGAAACTAATACTACATGTAAAACACTTAGAAGAGGGTCTGGCAAATAGCAAAGATTCAGTAAGTAGGAAAATCGAAGTTATCTTTGGTCTTACATGTACACATAAATGCCACTTTCTTATGGAAAGAAATGAAAGGCTCAGTTATTTTCCTAGACGTTGTCTTCCCATTGAATGCAAACAAAGAAAAAACCATAACCTGATTCTGTGACCTTTTCTCAGAAATTGGTTCCTAGTTTTGTTATTACTTTTATTGTGGTAAAAGAAGCATAACAAGATCTACTCTCCTAACAGTACTTAGGTATTAAATCTAGCAAAACATGTACAAGATCTACATGAGGATAACTGTAAAACTCTGATGAATGAAATCAAAGAATAAAAGAATGCAGAGAGATTCCATGTTCATAGATGGGAAGACTCAATATTGTCAAGACATCAGTTCTTCCCAACTTGATCTACAGTTTCAGTGTGGTTCCACTCAAAATCTCAGCAAATTATTTTGTGGATATTGACAAAGTGATTCTAAAACTTAAGTGGAGAAATAAAAGACAGAATAGACAGTCTAGACAACCAATATTAAAGGAGAAAGACTAAGTTGGAAAACTAACGCTACCCAACTTCAAGACACACTATAAAGAAATGAACTATCAGGCCATGAAAAGACATGGAGGAACCTTAAATGCATATGACTAAGTGAATGAAGCTAATCTGAAAAGGCTCTGTACTGTATGATTGCAAACACGTGACATTATGGATAAGGCCAAAACTATGGAAGCCAAAAGTTCAGTGGTTCCTAGGGGTTGGGGATTCAGAGAGGGATAAATAGGTGGAAGACAGGATTTTTAAGGCAATGAAAATATTCTGAATGATAGTATTATGATGGTTACATGTTATACATTTGTCAAAGCACATAGAATGTATAACACCAAAAGTGAATTATAGTGTAAACTATGGACTTCGGGTAAATGAGATGGCAGTGTAGGTTCATCAGTTGTAGCAAATGTACCATTCTGGTGGGGAGTATTGACAATGGGGGAAGTATGCTTGTGTGGGAGCAGAGTGAGTATGCAGCATCTCTGTACTTTCCTGCCTATTTTGCTATGATCTTAAAACTGCTCTAAAAACAGAAAATCATCTCTCTCTAGAAGTTTGAAGCCCTATTTGGGAATTTTGAAAGTTGACATTACTAAATACAAGTCAAATTTAATTTGTCAAAAAAAAAATAAAAGGAAATTTCCAGGTGGGTCCAATTAAGAGTGTATAATTAGTGAGTGAGATGGTTGTTTCCTGAAAGCATCATGAAAAATGTAGCATTTAGGCTGACTCTTGAGTGGTGGGTAATATTCTAACAGCTGTGGAAGAGATGAATGTTTTAGTTCAGTTGATAAGAACAGTCCACAGCCAAGGACTCTTATATTAACAAACGCCTACCTCCCAGACTAAAGAACTTGTCAGAAAACTTATCCCAGCTAGGGAAAGGGAGCTCCTTCCCACTTGAGTCCCCTCCTGCCTTTCTGTTTCACTGAAGGGGATGAAGTACAGTCAACAGGGCAATGAGATTCGAAGAAATAGACTACAGCCAGGGACTGAAATTCATTCAGAAGATTATAGAACATTCTTCCTCTACATCTATTTCCACACCAAGAAAGCTGCAATATAATAACAGTGGATGCAGGTGAAAAACAAGACACAGGGCTGCTCTACAGAGCAGCGCATAGGCAACCTCAAAGACAGAAAATAAAAATAAGTACAATAGAGGAATTGGAAGCTTCTGGCACCCATACCTACAGCAAACATTAAAACAGCCCAACTTCTATCCAACTTGACGTAAATTCTCCCACTAAAGGCCTGTATATATCAATTTCTATTATGTAGTAAATGTCTAGCAGTCAGCAAAAAACTTAAAGGCATGCCATAGGGCAAGAAAAAAAGTCTAGTCTTCTTGAATATTTATTTAAAATATTCTATAATTGTCTGCATTCTGCTGACTCTAATTCCTCAAATTCCAGCCTGAATTTCCTGTGTTTGTTGTGTGCTGTCACCAACTTTTGGTGTTTATTTACATGACACTGCTGTGTCATCATCAGGAAATCGTTGCAGTCATCAGAGGATAAACTCATGAGCAGTATAGGCATCATCTGGCCTTGTCATGGGACCTAAAGACTAGTGAGACAGATATTAATGAAGTAGTTTCAAGGATTAGGAAGGATCTGAGAAAGAAATTATAAGGTTCTTTGAGAGAACATCAGATTACAGAGGTCTTCTTTAAGAAGTGGTACATTATAATTTGTTCCATTATGTCACTGTAATATGTAAGTATTCAGTACATTTATTTGAATCAGTGTTATAATGTACTTTGGCATATTCTGGATTACTAGTTCAGTTGATCACCTTACTGGTCTAAGAAGCATGGACACTTGGAGCTGGATGGTTCAAATTAAAAAAAAAAAGGCTCCTGTCTCTGTCTCTCTTTCTCTCTCCTTCCCTCCCTCCATCTCTTCCAGATATAGATATGGATAGATAAGAATAAATATAGTTGCCAAGCCACCACTGTAATCAATTACCTATTTTATTCACCAATTTTTCTGGAAAAAGTGATTTTTAAATATTTTATTAATTTAAAAATATGCTTTTTAAAAAATATCAAAAACCTTTATTTGGGTCTTTAAATGTACTTTGCACTTTGTTACAGTCTACAAAGATGAATTAGGCATGATACCTTTCATGAAGAAACTTTACCATCTTATTTTTAGTACATTGTTATGTATAAAAATATTTTAAACGCATCATATAATGGGTCTTCATTTGCAGTAATATGATTTGCTGCTACATCTATTTTATTCACATTATTACATCCAAAATTTGAGTCACAAAATTTGCACATAAAGCTTAACAGATGGAGTCCTTAAATTTTATCCAGCAAACAATAATCTACCACACATGCTTAAGAGTTCTATTCTAACAAATTGAACAGATGTAATTCCAGTTCAGTACATCTATTCCTAAATGAAAGAGCCCTTTTGGATTTGATGTTTTGTTCATTTTTGAAATTAAGAATATGATAGTTTGAAATTGGTTGTCAGTCCTTTTAAAGTAAAAAAAAAAAAGAAGAAAATTAAACCTTTGTCTTATGCTTTTCCAAATTTTATAGGATACATATTTACTGTTATATATAGAAATTTTAAATGGATAAAGAAGTTACGTAAAAGCCTGCTGCAAAATTTTAGAACAAATGGTTTAGTGCTTTACATTAGTGCTTTTCCAAATGAAAAATAATTTAGCTTGACTTGGCAAAATTAATCATCTTTGTGTTAAGTGTTTATGTCTAAAACTAAAAAGTATAATTTGCATTACCATTCAGTGCCTCTGGGTATTATAATTGTATTTGTATACGTACTTCAAATTTTATGAATATATTTCCTGCCTAATAACATCATTATACCAGCTGGCTTATTTTAATGTAACATAATTATTGGAAAGAAAAAAAAAGAAGCTAATACTGCCAGTAGTCATTTTGAATCACTACAACTGTGGGTAAATTAATATATTGTTTCCTTATACATATAACATTTTGAGTAAACCTGGGATTTTAATTCATTAATGTTCAATAAACCATATGTGGCCTACACAGACCTGGTTTTCTCATAATCAATTTTTAGTCTTCTAGGACAGATTATCTTTAGGTATGGAAAATAAAATGCATATGTCTTTCAGTCTTTATTCAGAACAGAAATTTGACTCATTAGGTAAGAATAAAAGAGTATAGTGGAACTAGAAAGTACAAATTAGGTTAAAATTACATATTTAATGTTAGAATAAAATAGTACTAATTGATATACAATTATTTACTATAAAAATAATTATAAAAATATTATTTTTTATTACTTAAAAATAATTTTATTATTGTGTAAATAATAAAATTCAGACCAGGGCAGAAAAATTCCTTTGAAGGTTGAGAATGAATTATTCTGATTATTCTTCTTTATCAGTGATTCCTTAGTAGGTCCTAGTTATTTTCCTATGTAACACCTCTCTTGCTTTCCTGTTTCTTGCCAAATGCAAGCAGAGTGACAGAATGATGAAAATATCTAGCCACTAAACATGTTTTTTTTGCCCAGCTTGTTTGACAGCGGTTACCAAAATTCATCATTGATCAATTTTAAGATAAACAGCCTATCTCTGTAGCTTAAAGGAAGGGAGAAAGAGTCAGCAATATGAAATGAGTACGAGAAAAGGCAGCTTGTGTACAAGAGCAAGAAAAGAATGGAATGAGTACATATTTTCTCTTGTCACTTTTTTTTCACTGTTAAACGCTAATTTTTGTTCGTGTACTCCTAGAGAAGAAAAAATATACCATTGTACTTTGGTAGGGAAAAAAACCCTGTATATTTAGTTTAGAAGACAAATTGTGTGTGTGTGTGTGTGTGTGTGATATATATATACAAAGTATGTGTGTGTATACTTGTTAATTCTTAAGCTGCTCCATCATCGTTTTTCCTGCCTTTTGCTATGAATGGATTGATATTTTAAAGGTTACAAGGAATCCACAATTACTGGCATGTTTGCTGATTCAAAGCAGAAAAAAAAAAAAACAACTAAGATTGATAATTCTGTGGTGGCTGAAGACATTTATTTTATTGACTCCTCTCTAATAGGCTTGTAGGAAAGAATATGTTATCGGGTCTGCTTGAAACGAACTCCTCTTATTTATTTGATAACTAGTTTCCAAATGATCAGTGAAACGTGACATACCGATTATTTTATGTTTTCTTTAACATAATGAAATGTTATAGGTAAATACAAAAAGCAATCTTTGGATGTATAAAATATACCAGCAGTGATTGTCTATGGCAATGGATATTTGTGCAGGTGCTATGTTAAAAAATTCATTGCAACTCTTCGGTTTCCTTAATCTAAATTTTTCTTTATCTACCTGCATTCCTAGGGAATGCAGGTATTCCGTGATCCGGCACCTAATTTGGATTACAGAAAATATGAAGAAGTACAGATCTCCTCCCAAAACATGCATGGGCATATACACTGATAAAAGGTGCATGTAATTTCAAAAGACTTTACAAAACCTCTGAAAATCATATATGGATCCAGGAGGTCCTCCAACTAGAAATAGAGGCTGTTTTTAAAAACTACCATCAGATCTAGCCCTGAAACAGATCTGTTCTTTTCTATCCTTTGTAAGTTAGTTTATCTACAGACTTACCAGAAGTGTGACCTTTTGAATGGCATTTGTATAACTTTGTTTAAAGTTGTATTTCAGTTCCTATTTATTGTCTCCATTGGGAAATGTAAATATCCTCCTACTGACATGTAGTTCAGTTTTACCTTTGGAACAAATTGTTAGTGGAATTGGAAGGATTTAGACACATTTAGGAACAAAGGAAAGAGACACAACCTTTACCATTGAATTTTAACTTCTGTGGTGACTTGGAAACAGTTGAACAGTGTTCTCCCAATCAGGCTTAAATGCAATTTGCTTTATGATGTAATAAGTTACATATACTCCATAATATCTCCTTAATTTTTTTTGCCTCACATTTGTGTTAGCTAGCTTCATCCACCCTATAACAGCTCCGTTTATAATATGTCCTATTCTGTTTTAAGAAGGAACAAACATAAAACAGTCAAATGTATACAACATTACAAAAACAGCAAGAAAAACAGAGGTTTTGGATTTTAAAAGAGGCATGAGTTCAGAGTATGTTGACATGGTTGGCAGATATCAAAATGCTCCTTCCTACATATGATTGAAAAGTAATAAAAGAAATAATTCAGCTGTCTGTGGGTTTGTCTGACAACTGTAATCACAGTGTTGCTGTACAAAGCTCAAAATGACAGCTTCCTAATTTTTATTGCTTATTTAATTTATTAAAGTTGCCAAACCCCCAAGGGCTAAATTTCACTGATTTATTCATTGTTAGAGAAGCTGAAATAGAACAATGAGGCGTTGGGTGAGAAATAACATTAAAAAGTAAGGAAATGAACAATAGTAAAAATGCATGGGTGCATTTCACATAGCATTATTTGAATTAAAATACAACAATGACAAAATTTCCAGTTACTTTTGTGTAACTTTGAACTCACAAACCTTGAAACTTTATTATTCAATCTTGCATTTAATTATATGCTTTACTGAGCACTTGGCTTTATGTTGGGCAGTGATTCTATATAAATCACACTAAAGCCTAGATAGATATTTTTATTTCTACTATTGCCATTTATATATTGTTAACAATTAATATATTTAAAATATGAACATCTATGACTTTATCTTAGCCCAATCCCATGCATTAGTTTGAGAGAGAATATAATGCTTTTCAGTTTTTTAATGTTCACAAGGGTTTTTATATGCATCACCAAATATACACTCCCTTAGCTTTTCTTTCTTTCTCTGATCAGACATCCCACAGTATTATTCATTGACTTATACTTTTTAAAGGTTTTTTGGGTAATTGCCATTTTTTTCTTTCATTACTTTAATATTTCACTTTGTTTCACTCTACTTTTAATTTACTTTTGCTCACTTTTTGAAATGAAGATTTAATTCATTTTTCAGTATTGTGTTTTTCAATATATACTTTAAGGTTATACATAGCCCCCTAAATTAATACTTAGTTTGCATCTCAGGGGGGTTAAAATTTGTGTTATTGTCAATAGGTACAAATATTTCATAAATTCCTTTAACTCATCAGTTACTTGAAAGGCATGATTTTTTCCATACATTCTTTTAAATATACAATTTAATACTGCTGTGAAGCAGGAGAAATGAATAAACTATAAGTACATGCATAGAAATGGATGAATCACACAATGTAATATGGAGTCAAAAGGCAAATAATAGAAGAGTCCATTAAAGTACCACTAATATTAGTTAGCTAATTATTAGTTTTCCTGCTAAAAAAAAAAAGACTCAAAATTACCATGGCTTAAACTAAATGTATGTAAATTTATTTCTCGCTCACTATTAGTGCAGAAAGAAAAGTTTCACCTTAAGGTTATACTTCTAGATTATTATGCAACCATAACCTATACTCTCTTGTCTTTCTTCATCCAGAGAAAAGCAAAAGAGGGTGAATAGAGAACAAGCCATTTTCTCTTAAGCAGTGTTGTAAGTCACACACAACAATTCAGTCACACTTCACTGGTTAGAAACTAGTTTCCCTGGTCACTAGTAGCTGGCAGGGAGAGTCACAAATGTGGTGTCTCTGATCTAGATCTGTTTGTACTCAGTAAGGTGTAGTGTGTGTGCCTGTGGTGGTAGGGGGTTATTTCTTAAAGAAAGAAGAAATAGAAGTTTCTGTCACATCACTTAAAGAACATTAAAATTCAGAACAGATTAATATATTATTTAAGGTTTCATATGTATATGATAAAACCATGATGAGTAGCAATAGAATAACAGAAAAAATTAGACCTGTTAGAGTTTTTTAGTTATGATTTATAGCTGATATCTATCTACATGGTTTGAATAGAAAAAATATAAATGGTATACTTAAAACCTCTACCTCCTAAATCTTTCCCATCTACCCAGTCATCTTACAGAGATAAGTTATGCTTTTATATGCAGATATGTATGTGGATATGCAGTCTGTCTTAAGCCACTTTCTTATTTTACTTGATATATTTTAGATATTATTTATAAAAGAATATGAAGTTTCTTGTTTATTTTCACAGCTGTTTGATATTCATTGTTTAGATTGATACAACTTTGTATGTTTTTTTTCTCTAAGCATCAGTTATGGCATATGTTTAATGGGGGAAAAATACTATCCACTTAATAAATCTATACAGGTATGCTAGTTTCTTACAGTGAAATCACTGTCTAGTTGTTAGTAAAATATGCCATATGTATTAGTTACATGTATTAGTTATTATTAGTGGTAGTATTGCTATATCAAGGTTGTTAGCATTTTTTAGCAATAAAGTATTTTTAAATGAAGTTATATACATTGTTTTTAAGATATAATTCTCTTGCACACTAATAGACTGTGGTATAGTATGAACATAACTTTATATGCACAGAGAAACCAAAAAATTTGTGGATTGCTTTATTGTGACACTGGCTTTATTGAGGTGATCTGGAACCAAACCCTTAATATCTCTGAGGTATGCCTGTATTATGTTGTTGCAAATGGCAAGATTTCCTTATTTTTATGCCTAAATAATATTTGTGTGCATATGTGTATGCATGTATATACACACATACATTTATACATACACATACATAATAATTTCTTTATCCCTTCATCCATTGATAGACATTTAGGTTTTTCCATATCTTGACTATGATGAGTAATGCTGTGATGAACATGGGGGTGCATATATCTCTTTGGGTTAATGTTTTTGTTTTCTTTGGACAAATACCCAAAAGTGGAATTGCTGGATCTTGTAGTAGTTCTATATTTAACTTTTGAGGGAAGTCCATATTGTTTTCCATAGTGGCTGCACCAATAGACATCTCAACCAATAGTGCACAACAGTTCCCTTTTCTCTACGTCCTCGTCAGCAGTTGTTATTTCCTGTCTTTGGTGATAACCATTCTAACAGGTGTGAGGTGATATCTTGTGTTTTTACTTTGTATTTCCCTGGTAATTAGTTATGTTGAGCACCTTTGCATGGATGTTGGCCATCTGTATATCTTCTTTGGAAAAATATTTATTCAGATCCTCTGCCCTTTTTAAAATCAGACTGTGTATATTTATGCTATTGAGTTGTATGATTTCTTTATATAGTTTGAATATTAACTCTTTATCAGATATATAATTTCCCTTTCAGTAAGTCGCCATTCCATTTTATTGGTGATTTTTTTCTTTCTTTTTCTTTTTTTTTCCTGAGAAGAAGATTTTTAGTTTGATGGAGCTCTATTTATTTTTACTTTTGTTGCCTTTGCTTTTAATTTCAAATCCAAAAAATCATCACCAGGAACAATGTCAAAGAGCTTACCATTTATGGGTTTTTTTCTAGGAGTTTTATAGTTTAAGTTCTTTCAATTCTTTGGTTCACCTTGAGTTAGTTTTTGTGTAGGTGTTTGATAGTGATCCAGTTTCATTCTTTTGTGTGTGCCTGTCCAGTTTTTTAAAAACCATTTATTGGATAGACTCTCCTTTTCTTACTCTGTATTCTTGGCTTTGTTGTCGTAAATTAACCATATATGCATGAGTTTATTTCTAGGCTCTTTATTTTTTTCCATTGATTGATATGTCTGTTTTTAGTCCAATACGATACTGCGTTGATCATTATAGCTTTGTAATATAGTTTGAAATTATGGTGAGTGATGCCTCTGGCTCTATTCTTTTTTTCCTCAGGATTGCCTTGCTTATTTGAAACCTTTTGTGATTCCATACAAATTTTAAGCTCGTTTGTGCTATTTCTTGGAAAAGTGCCAAAGGAATTTTGATAGGGATTACATTTGAATTTGTAGATTTCTTGGGACAGTATAGACTTTTTAACAATATTAATTCTTCCAATCCATGAAGAGAGAGTAACTTTGCATTTATTTTATGTCCTCTTCCAATTCTTAATATCTTATGGTTTTTAGTATACGGGTCTTTTGCCTCCTTGTTTAAATTTATTCCTAGATATTTTATTGTTTTTCATATATTTGTAAATTATATTATTTTCTTAATTTTTGACAGTTTGTTATTAGTGTATAGAAATGACCAGGTTTTTGATCATTGAGTTTGTATCCTGAAACTTTACAGAATTCATTAATTCAAACAGTGTTTTGGTGGAGTCTTTATGGTTTCTATATATAATATCCTGTCATCTATAGTGATAGTTTCACTTCTTCCTTTCCAGTTTGAATGCCTTTTCTTTTTCTTGCCTAATTGCTCTGGCCAGGACTTCCAATACTATGTTGAATAAGAGTGGTGAGAGTGGGCATCCTTGTCTTTGTTCCTGACTGGAGAGGAAAAATTTTCAGCTTTTCACTGTTGAGTATGATGTTAGCTGTGGGCTTGTTATAATGGCCTTTATTATGTTGAGGTGCATTCCCCCATACCCACTTCTTTGAGAATTTTTATGAGGAGTGGATGTTGAATTTTGTCAAATGATTTTTCTGCATCTATTGAAATGATCATATGGTTTTTAGTCTTCATTTTGTTAACGTGCTTTGTCACACTGATTGATTTGCAGATGTTGAACAATTCTTGTATCCCAGGAATAAATCCCACGTGATCATGATGTATGATCCTTTTAAAGTATTGTCGAATTCAGATTGCTAGCATTTTGTTGAGAATTTTTGCACCTATTTTTATCAGGGATATTGGCATGTAATTTTCTTTTCTGGTTTTGGTGTCAAGGTAGTGCTGGCCTCGTAAAATGAATTTGGAAGTGTTACATTGTCTTCTGTTTTTTGAAACAAGTTTAACAAGGATTGATTTTCTTTGAATGTTTGGTAGAATTCACCAGTAAAGGCATCTGGTCTTGTAGTTTTGTTTGTTTTTGATTACTGATTCAATCTCTAGTAATGATTCAATTAGTAATTCTAGTACTGATTCATTACTAGTAATCAGTCTGTTCATATTTTCTGTTTCTTCATGACTCAGTCTTGGCAGATTGTGTTCTTCTAGGAATGTATTCATTTCTTTTAGGTTGTCCAATTTGTTGCCAAGTAATTGTTCATTGTACTCTCTTATGATTCGTTGCATTTATTTGATATCAGTGGTAATAGCTTCTCTTTTGTTTTTTACTTTATTTATTGGAGTCTTCTGTCTTCGTTTCTTGGTGAGTCTAGCTGAAAATTTGTCAGTTTTGTTTATCTCTTCAAAGAAGAAAGCTCTTAGTTTCATATATCTTTTCTCTTTTTAGTCTCTATTTTATTTATCTCCATTCTGTTTATTTCCTTCTTTCTATTAACTTTGGTCTTTGTTTTTTCTTCTGTTTCTACTTGCTTGAGATGTAAACTAAGGTTGTTTACTTGAGATCTTTCTTGTTTCTTAATGTAGGCATTTATTGCTATATAAACTCCCTTCATAGAACTGCTTTTTCTACATCCCATAAAATCTGGTATGTTATATTTACATTTTTTTATCTTAAGGTATTTTTTAACTTCTCTTTTCATCTATCTGTACCTCCTGGTTATTCAGAAACATGTTTAATCTTCATAGATTTATGAATTTTCCAGTTTTTTTATTGTAATTGATTCTAGTTTCATATTATTGTGGTCAGAAAAGATGCTTGACATGATTTCAATCTTCTTAAATTTAAGACTTGTTTTGTGGCCTAACACATCAGTTCTAGAGAATGTTCCATATGCCCTTGAGAAGAAAGTGCATCCTGTTGCTTTTGGATGGAATGTTCTGTATGTCTTTTAAGTCCATCTTGTCCAATGTGTCATTTAAAGCCAGTGTTTCCTTATTGATTTTCTGTCTGGATGATCTATCCATTCATGAAAGTGGAGTATTAGAGTCCCCTACTATTATTGTATTACTGCCTATTTTTTCCCTTTAGGTCTGTTAATTTTTTTTTTTTTTTTTTTTTTGTGGTACGTGGGCCTCTCACTGTTGTGGCCTCTCCCACTGCAGAGCACAGGCTCCGGATGCGCAGGCTCAGTGGCCACGGCTCATGGGCCTAGCCGCGCCGTGGCATGTGGGATCTTCCCAGGCCGGGTCATGAACCCGTGTCCCCTGCATTGGCAGGTGGACTCTCAACCACTGTGCCACCAGGGAAGCCCCGGTCTGTTAATATTTGATTTATATATTTAAATTCTCCTATCTTAGATACATAAATAAATATCCTCTTTTGGAGTAAAAATATATCTTTTTCTAATTGCTGTAAGTAATTTAATGGCTTGACAATATGCTCATGTTAGGTAAAAATATGTCATTTATCAAAATCATATTTAGAAGGTTTACTTAATGTATCACAGTAATGTAGCTGATAGGGAAGTTAAAGAATCCAGTTTATGAGTTCAACTGAGAGTTTGAGTCTCTTAAGTGTAGCCCTCACACGTGAAGCGAGTCCAAGCACATTGGTGTTTAACTCTACAAAGTTTTATATTTTCATGTGACTGTGAGCTCCGTATATTTGGAATATAACTGACCAAATATGTGGTCAGTTGTGGTGGTTGTTTTGGGAGCTGTTCTTATTTTTCTTTTCTTTTGAAATGGTAATAAAGAATAATATTTGAGAGCTCAGTTATTTGCATTACATAATTGAGCTTTATCACTTACTGTAACACCACTTGAGGATATACATTTCTCCATTATTCGCTGTTTGGTCCAAGTATTAAAAATCAAATGATGACAGGATATAGGATGTCTGCTTTCCAAGTATATTCATAGAAAGTTTTGATACTTTTCTCTTTAAATTTTTTCCCCTAAGAGTGTGCTCTCAGCAACATTTCTCAGGAGCCTGAGGAGCTTAAAAAAGTTGGAGGGACTCTGCTCTGGTCCCTACTGTCAAGAAAGTGCATGGTGAGATTTGTTTTGGTGGTGTTATTGTTTGCTGTCCTTCTGATCTTTGTCAGTACCTCTGTGTGTCAGTGGCTCCAAATTGTGAAAGACAGCCAGGATATAAGGAAGCCGCTGACTCTGTTCTCTTCAGTGCCTTCTTTAGATATCTGATTTCTTTTTGCAAAAGTTTTTCTGGTTCTGTGATGGCTTATCCCATGAGAACAGATCCTTAGAGTCTACACTTCATCAGCCTCCTGCACTTCATAATCTGATTTTCCTAAAATTTCCAAAATACCTGGGAAATTTAGCATTATGCTTTCAAAATAATTCTGAAAATGTACCTGTAAATTTTCTTTCTTTTTTTTTTTTCTCTTCTTTCCTTTTTTCCTTCCTTCACTGCTAATTTATAGGACTTTGGGCCCTTATTTCTGTATCTTATTAGTTATATCTTATTTTTCTTTTTTCACTATGCCATCTCTCTGCCTTCTTTTGATGGCAAAAGAAGAAATGTTATTTGTTTCCATGAGAGAAGAATAAAAAAAAAAATAATATATATTTAGAAAAGTTAACTATTTGCAGTAGAATTCTTAAATTAGTGGTTTCCCTACTTAGAAGGAGTAATACTATACTAATAACACTATTACTCAGTGTTTATAAGATTCTCGTATTGATATGATGTTATTCAGGGAATATATATATATATGCAAAAATCATAGTATTATTTATAATGATTACACCTATATTCTGGATTGACAATCATAAAGAGTTTACTATATAGATAGTATTACAGTTGGTTTAAATTAAAAGAAATATATGTAAATTTAGTTTGGTATAATTTTCTGTTCAGGATATGAGGGATAACTAGTCATGTTAACACTATTCTTAATTGATTGTGTGGATATCTAGAAGAATACAACTTCTATACTGACCTGTCCTAAAATATTAGAATGGTATGTGATGGCACAGCTTGCAGCATTTTTGTCTTCCTATTTTCCCCTTTAAATAGTACATTAATCTAATAGTATATTAGTTTAAAAGCTATATATTTAATCTTCATATTAAAAGTAAAGAATTTTCAAGTTTTTAGTGAATTGAAATAATTTTTAAAAGGAGAGGACTGTTTCTCATACCACCACCACCACCACCCCCCACAATAGTGGAATGGAACAGGCCAACATGAACATTTCTCTAATCAATAATGGAGCAAAGAGTGAGGAAGAATAATATCTTTTTAGCTTAAATACAAGGAGACAAGAAATTATTTGCTATTTTTAGAAGTATAATTAGTTAATAGTATATTCACACATAAAAACTTTAAAAATTTCTTGTAACTCAAATATAATCTTAAATCTCTATTTAATCTAGAACAGCAACTTATTATATCACTAAATTGGAATTTATACCAATGAAGAGATTTTCTTAGGCTGAATTAAAAAGTTAGAATATTAATCTAGTGCTTTGCCACTTATGAATAAATATCATTTTTTCAGGATTTTCCTCATCATTTTTATCTCATTTTATTCTGTGGTCTGCTAACATCTTGTTGAGCTGTTTTATCCATCCTATTCCTTGGCATTGAGATCTATCTTTATTGCCATGGGATTGGTTGGAGTCATCCATTTGGACAATATACTCGCATTCTAATAGCCTATGACTATAGTTACCTTTTTCTTATACTTCCCCTCAAAGATTTTCTTAACTCAGAATTCCAGTTTTCACAGAATTAGGAGCCTAACAACACTGAGGCCCCTAGAATTTTGGATAGCTTTTTCTTCTTAATCTTGATTGGAGATTCATGAGCCTCAGGCTATATGCTGGCCAGTTAATCCAGGCACTTGATTAGCATTGCTTCTATACTACTCACTTGCCACATGTAGTCACACTGGTTAGTGCATGAAGAGTCCCAAATAGGAAGATGCGTGTACCCACCATTCCCCTATATTTGGACTCCCTAGCGAGTAAACCATGTTTTCTAGTGTCTCATGACTCTACCCAAGCCTTAGTCAAAAGAACTGAGGCAGTGTATCCTCCATACGCTTCCCCTTTGACACCTCTTTATACTTCCCACTTAAAAGATTTATATAGTCATTTTTTACTTAATATGGTATGCAGTATGATAATATTTTGATAACATATCAACTTAGAAACTTTTTATTTAAAAAAATATAATATTAGCACAAATTGTGGATCAAATCACTCTTAAGACAATATTTTATAAATAGATATTTTGAAGTCTATTGTGTTGTACAGGTATGCCCTTTTAGGTTCTGAATGAATTGCTAGATCCTGACTTTAAACCATAACTCTGTTTTTGGTCATGCCAAAACCCTTTCACATATTTTCAAACAGAATTTGCAATAAAAAGAAAATTATTAAAAATACATGAATGTGGTAAGAAGAAACTTGGGATAAGGCCACTAGTGTCTGTTTAGTTCCTTAGGAAAGAAGATGAAAGATAACAAACATATCAAGATTTATCATGTTTACTCTAAAAATATGGAGATAGCTTTTCATGTGAAATATATTCCATTTAATTAATTTTAGGTAGTATTGAGAAACAAAATGACTCAACATAATTGTTATATGAATTTTCATGAATAAGGGTCTAACTGGAGTTTATTATCATACCTTTGTTAAATGATTAGTTCCACAAGATAAAATCAAAATGATTGCTCATGAAGTACAGTCCTACTTTGCACAGAAAATGACTAAATCAAGAAGATGTAAATCAAGAAGGTGATTCAGGAATGGAAAGTGTATGGAGAAGTATATGTATGTTATTTTACTTAAACATTAAAATGCTTCTAAACTTAATTTTCTGATTTTATTATTCATGAAATTTTCTAAAAATGCGTGTACTTGAAATTTAAATAATGTAATATTATCAAAAGGAGCTGAAGTATATGAAACATTTAAAAGTATGACAAGAATTAAATTTGTGTTTATTAAAATCAATTGCTTTTTGAGGCATCTAAATAAAATTTAAATGTTGCACTTAAGCACTATTAATTGCGAGATTATTATTCACTATAGTAGTTAAAATAATTTTTATTGGAGTATAGTTGCTTTACAATGTTGTGTTAGTTTCTGCTGTACAGCAAAATGAATCAGCTATATATATATAGCTATATATATATATATATATATATATATCCCCTCTTTTTTGGATTTCCTTCCCATTCACCACAGAGCATTGAGTAGTTCCCTGTGCTATACAGTAGGTCCTCATTAGTTATTTTATACATAGTGGTGTGTATATGTCAATCCCAATCTCCCAATTCATCCCACCACCCTGCCCCACTGCTTTCCCCCCTTGGAATCCATATGTTTATTCTCTACATCTGTGTCTCTATTTCTGCTTTGCAAATAGGTTCATCTGTATCATTTTTCTAGATTCCACATATAAGCAATCTTATACAATATTTGTTTTCCTCTTTCTGAGTT
Organism: Neophocaena asiaeorientalis asiaeorientalis; assembly: GCF_003031525.2. Classification (NCBI taxonomy): domain Eukaryota; kingdom Metazoa; phylum Chordata; class Mammalia; order Artiodactyla; family Phocoenidae; genus Neophocaena; species Neophocaena asiaeorientalis. Next base: position 2,791,973 of record NW_020174917.1, on the reverse strand, counting down.
ACTTCACCCTGTATGACAGTTGCTAGGTCCATCCACATCTCTGTAAATGGTACAATTTCATTCCTTTTTATGGCTGAGTAATATTCCATTGTATATATGTATCACATCTTATTTAAATTTCTTCTATAGTAATTTTAAAGAAATCAAAATAAGAAAAATCATTTAAGAATATCAGTTTGAGAATCTTTCCCTATTCATTTGTGTTCCATGCTTATATGGCATTCCCAAAATCTATTAATTGTACATGTCTTACTAGCCTTTGACTTGCTGTTAACTGTAGACTTAATATATTTGTAATTTACTATATACATTATAAAATGCTAAAATACTGTCCCTATGATAAGTTAAATTTGAGCATCAAATAATTATAATAACACAAATCAAAAGAAGTCATTTTTAGAATTTTAGAGTAGAATAAATTGGCAATGTTAAAAAGCATTAATAACAGGTTTTCTAAAAACAGAGTTTAGGTACAGTGTAATAGAGCAGAATTAACAGAAGTTTCTTGTTTTCCCTGTTAGAGTAGGGAAAGGATTGGGCTAGGTATTAATACATGTAAATATGATAGTCTTTGAGCTACAATACCACTGATAATGGGAACCTCATTTGCTCATTTCGCAATTGACTTTTGCCTTAACATTCTTAGGTTGGACGATCAAGCTGTAATTTATTCTTTCTAGTACAAAAGGTCAAGAAATACTAAATATAAAGGCTGTTATGTGACAGATATATTAAAACACTGGGTGAGGTATTTTGTCCTTTTTTTTCTTGGTAGCAAATAACATGGAAAGCATTTTCTATTGTTTAAAAAACCCAAGTATACCTAATGCAAAACAAAGAACAGGAAATAAAACAGCAGTTCTGCAGGAAATATAAGAAATTTAAAATATTAGGGTGCATAGAACTTGCTGAGTTCAGTTAGAACCAGTTTGTAAAGGGTACTGGCTGGGCTGTTACTGACTTCGGATATTTGCTATGGTGAGTAAAATTCAAAAATAGAGTTCTAGGCAGAGGATTAACATGGATAGATTTGATTTTTTTCTAAAAATTACAGAGGATGGATAGAAGTGGAGAATAGACTGCTGGAAGAGGAACAACTTAGAAGCCTGGTGTAATGAGATAATGAGGGTCTGAGTAAAAAGACAAATGCAGTTGGGAAAACAACCAGATTCTGGAGACAGTTCTGCTTAAGATTAAAATCTTACCCAAGTAGGGTAAAGATTTTGTGTACAGTATCTTTTGAAAGCCTCAGACATTGAATAATTCTCTGCATTTGGCTATTTCTAAGTCTACAGTAAAATATTCTTGAGCTAAAATGATTTCATTGGTCAGTGTCACAGTGGTATCTAGTACGGTACCCTGTTCGTTTACACAGGAAGAATTCCTCCTATAACAGGAAAAAGGAAAAAAGAAAAAACAAGAATGGATAGAAAAGAAAATTTTCTGATTTACAAACCAGTGTAACTGTTTGCATATAAATTTTTAAAAGAATAACCCCACTGTCTTTTTTTACCACCTTTTAAATGAGTAATAAATAGTGTTAAGTAATAATATTGTTCCCTGTAAGTATGGAAACCACTAATTTAAGAATTCTGCAAATAGTTAACTTGAGTTTTCTAAATACATTAATCTAGTTCTATAATATTTCCATCACCTGAAAAAGACCCCACTTCCATCCCTTCCCTAGGCAAACACTAATCTTCTGTCTCTAAAATTTGCCTTTTCTGGAAGCTTCATATAATAGAATTATACAATATGTGATTTTGTGTTTGACTTTTTTACTTAGCATAATGTTTTTGCAATCATCCATTTTGTAGCATGTATCAGTACTTTATTATTTTAAATTGTTGAACAGTATTTTATTGCATGGATATGCCACATTTTATTTATCTATACACTAATAGATGGACATTTGGGTTGTTCATGTTTTTTGAATTGATGACTAGTTCTCTTGCACACTGCATATCTGTGCCTTTCTGTGGATGTATGCTTCCATTTCTCTTGGCTAGATACCTATGAGAGAAATTGGTGTGTTATGTTTTAAGTTTATGTTTAACATTTTAAGAAACCGTTTGACTGTTTTTCAAAGTGGCTTCATCATTTCCACAAGCAAAGTATGAGGGCTTCAGTTTTTCCATACCCTCATAAACACATTTTATGATCTCTTTTTGATTATAGACATCCTAGTGATTATCTAGTGGCATCTTGATTTTTATTTAGAGTTGGCGATGGTGTGGTGGTTTTGTTATTCATGAATTTGTGTTGAATTTTATATAATGCTTTTTCTACATCTGTTGTATGTTTTTCTCTTCTGATCTGTGAATGTTCTGAAATGTATTTCCTAATATTAATATATCGTACATTTCTGGGCTAAACAATGTTGCCAGAAATGTCTGAGCACTGTAGAATTTGGTTGATATATATTTTTCTTAGTAATTTTCCATTACTATTTTTTATAATTTTGGGCTATAATTTTCTTTTGTATACTAACAATCATTTTTAATCAAGGTTATACCACAGTATAAACAGTAATGAGTCAGTTTACTTTCCTGTGTCGTCTTGAAACAATTTCAGATAAAGGTTTTTTTAATTAGGATGTTGTCTAAATTATCAGCATTCTCAAATGCATTTATATAAATTGTTTTTAATAGTCTATTATCATTATTACTAAGTCTTGTTGCTGCTCTCATTCTAATCCCTTATAGTATGAGGTTCTTAGAAAAATGTGTTTCCTAATATCCCCTCATATTACATATGTTAATATTGTCCAGTGTTTTAATTCCAACTTGTTTTATTTTCCACCAAAATTGTCCATTACTTTTACTTTTGTTTATGCTGTCAGTCAGTGATAAAGTTTTGATTACCCATTTCTTTGTTCAAGTTTCTTTCTTGAAGCCCTGATCTTGGGTTCATTTTGTTTCTTTCTAAAGAATTTTCTTTAGACTTTTTTTGTTGTTGGGAGCTTACCATCTGTCAGTGGAAATTTTTATGGGTTTATTATTTGTTTATTGGCATATAATTTCATTGTGAATTGTCGGTTATTTGCTTCTTTTCTTCTTGGTTATATGACTAGTCAAGTTCCCTGGAGCATAATATGACACCAAGATTTTTAGGGCAAGCGGTTTTTAGGGAACGCGGGGGAAGGGAAGGAAGCTGCATCAGGCAAAGGTGTATGTTAGGATGAGCTACAGTTTCAGATAGGGCCACCATTGAACCCATGGACCTCTGAAGCTAGGATGACCCTTCAGAGTTATTCTGAGTCGAGTGAGAAAGCTGAGCCTTCCTTCTCTTAAAGGATCAGTCTTTGGACCCCAGCTGCCCTAAGGAAGGGGTGGTGATTTGGGTGGAGGCAGCTCTCCTCTGTAGGGGAGATTCCTGAGGAAGGCTGGTAACTGCAAGTTGTCAAGTGACAGCATTTACAGCGAGTGGAGTAAAAAACCATTCATTCTTAAAGTGGGATCTGGATAGAATATCACAGTGTTCCCCTATAGGTTCAAAAAATTGAGAATATTGGGAAATCCCTGGAAGTCCAGTGGTTAGGACTCCGCACTTCCACTGCAGGGGACGTGGGTTTGATCCCTGGTGGGGGAATTAAGATCCTGCATGCTGCAGGGCCGAAAAAGCAACCAAAAAATGGGAGTATTTTCTCATTGTCTTCTGGGCTTTCAGTATTTTTCTGGTGTGAACCATTTACCTGTCGTAATTTAAAGTGGCCTTTCTTTTCTGTTAATTTTTTTTTTTGCTTGTTTTCCAGTTATATATGGTTCCTTCCTTTTCTCCGCATCTTTATAATTCTATTTGCTATTAGTTTTACTTCCTGAATCAGAGTAGAAATGCTTTTAGTTATCTTTAAAAAAGATTCTTAAACATTACCTCTTACTCCGGCATTTACTGTCATCTTCTGGTAACTCTATTAGATACATGTTGAGATAAAATTTACAAATTTTATCCCTGGACATCTGAAACTGCCTTTGACACTTTCCTTGTTTTTTCTCCATGTACTGATTGTTGATTAATTCATACATCTTCCAGTTATCTAGCATTTCCTTCAGCAAAATTTAAATTCTCATTTAATCCATGCAACTAAACTTTTGTTCCAATCTTTATATATTTATTATTTCCCAAAATTCAGGGTTTTTAAATTTTTTTTTTTGCGGTATGCGGGCCTCTCCCGTTGCGGAGCACAGGCTCCGGACACGCAGGCTCAGCGGCCATGGCTCACGGGCCCAGCCGCTCCGCAGCATGTGGGGTCTTCCCGGACCAGGGCACGAACCTGTGTCCCCTGCATCGGCAGGCGGACTCTCAACCACTGCGCCATCAGGGAAGCCCCCAAAGTTCAGTTTTTATATAAATCTTTCCAGTATTTTTAGTAGAAATTTTAGTTTAAAATTTATTTAATCATGTTATGGTTATATCTTAATGTACTTTATCTGGGTTTCGGGGGTCCAAATCCACAGATTATTTTCCTGGTGATTCTCACTCAGGTTGGTGTATTTCTTTATATAATTTATAAATTTGGTGAGGTCAGTATTATGTTATCTGTGGAAATGCAATTTGTCTTGGGCGTAAGGTGGTTCACTCCAAGGAATTTTTGTTTCTTGTTTGAGCCACTTCGGAGCTACTAATATCCAGAAAATAATGTTAATTTCCATGGCTTGTGCTTTTCTGGGTCATTCAGGAATCATAAACTCAAGTTCTTTTGAAAACGGGCTGATACTTGTAAATTTCAATGTAGAATCTTATACTTCTAGAGCTCAAGCCAAACCACAGAAACATCCTTATTCCTTCCTCTGTCAGTGGGGGAGATTTGTTTCTGGTCCACTCAGCCCCTGAGTTGTGGCACTGTATGTTCTGGTTTGATGTATGCAATGGGGATGGAAGTGGCATCTGGGCCTCAATTCTCCATGTGAAGACCTGCGCAAGGTCTTGTTTCCTATCCTACTGACCCAATAAAATACAAGTTCCTTGGTTCTGAGGACAGGTAAGATCCCTTCAAGACAGCTTCAGTGGTCACTGCCTTCTTGATGTTCTGGTTTTCAGCTTCTCTTTAGTGTGATTTCCTGAGGATATTTTCATAAGTTCAGGTACATATTTTAGTCAGTTATTTTAGCTGTTTTGTTGCAGGAGGGTTTTTTTTTGATATCTAGTTTGTTATTTATAGTTCTAGAAATAGAAGTCCAGATATTTCATAAATGACAATACTTAATGCTCCTGAGGTTATGGGATGACAGGCACTTTCATTTTCCAATAAGGAATCATTTAATATTTTTCCTGGAAATCCATTTCCAGCAAGAATCTTAAAATGTTTCATTAATTTTTCCAAATAACTTTTCAGAAAATATATCCTGAGCAATTAATCAAAAGGTAATATATTTAACCACTAAGAATAATACTTTTGCAGTTTTATTAAAGGAATGGTTGCATGCTACCAATAATTTAAGTTAAAAAATGCATACTATTTTAATTAGTTGAGTATATGAATTTTATTTTCTTATTTTGTTAGCTTTCTGGAATGGCCACGTTCTAAAATTGGTTATTCCAGACCACGGCTATCACATTAAGGCACTACATCACCATAACCACTGGTGTAGGAGCTCTAGGTTTCCTTACTCTCTCTAGATAATCTTGAAAGCTACGGTTGTGAAGGATCTACATCACCATAACCACTGGTGTAGGAGCTCTAGGTTTCCTTACTCTCTCTAGATAATCTTGGAAGCTACAGTTGTGAAGGGGTTTGTGTGTTTGTGTGTGTGTGTGTGTGTGTGTGTGTGTGTGTGTGTGTGTGTTTCATGAGCCTGGAAAGAAGCTTTGAGACATTTTGTATCCTGAGAAACATAGAAACTGTTTAAATTGATACCAGGAGGAGAACAAGAGAAAAGGTAAATGAAAAGAGGATTGGAATAATTTGTGTACTGTCAAAGAGAAATTGTACTGGATAGGTTAAATAGGCAAAGAAGATTTTTATCAAGATTATTGCAATAGAAGGAGATAGATTGAATCGACTTTGTTGAAACATAGGGCAGGAAGGCTTTTAAGCACTAGATGGGCTAGTAAAAGAGTACTGGAGGATATTAGGGAGGAGGTTAGTGGTTGGGATTAAGCCATCTGTTTGCTAATTGTTGCTTATTGAAGTTAGTGCCACTCCCAGTCTCTGAAGAAGGGTGGAAGTCTACCTTTTTTTTTTTTATTGTAGTACAGTTGATTTACAATGTTGTGTTAGTTTCAGGCGTACAACAACGTGAATCAGTTTGTATATATTTATATATATATATATATATACACACACACACACACACACGCACACGCACATTCTTTTTCAGATTTTTTCCCATACAGGTTATTACAGAAAATTGAGTAGGGTTCCCTGTGCTATAAAGTAGGTCCTCATTAGTTATCTGTCTTATATTTAGTAGTGTGTCTATGTTAATCCCAATCTCCTAGTTTGTCACTTCCCCCCAAAGTTCCCCCTTTGGTAACCATAAGTTTGATTTCAAGATCTGTGAGTCTGTTTCTGTTTTGGAAATAAGTTCATTTGTATCATTTTTTATTAGATTCCACTTGATAATTACATTTCCAAAGGACAGCTCAAGTTCTTGAGAAAGACAGCTCTGGGCTGAAAATCTGGCAAGAGGCTGGGGAAAAAACTTCCATTTCAAAGGGAAAAGGAAAGAATTTACGATTTTAAGTTTCCTAAAGTAAGTGCTCTAAGAAAAGGCAGGACAGGGGCCCGGAGTCAGGAAGATAAAGTTTAGTTGAGGGGAGCATTAAGGCCTGTTTGGTGAGTTGCTGATGCCTTGTTGGATGCTGTGCACAGTACTAGAAGTGAGGAGTAAGGGGGTTGTCCTGGGCATCCAGTTCCCACTGCCACACTGAGAATTGAGTGCGGCTGCTCAGCCTCTTGCTGAGAGTCTGCATTCTACTCGGGAAAGCGCACGCTAGCACATGCCTGGCCAGTCGACTTTGTGGGACCACTCCTTCGCAGCAGTAATAGGAGCAGCACCAAGAGACCCCTGGATTGTGTCATTTGTACTCACTCACCGCTTAACAACACTTTAAGTACCCAACAACTTTGAATCGTTGAAGGAGAAAATACAGAATTCCGAGAGAAATATTTGGCTCCTTCTTTGTCAAGAAGTGATTAAAAACTGTTTACTTTGGGAGGGAAAAAGAAATGAGATGTGATAATATTTATACCTAATCACAGTGCCCATGATTTTGCTGTTTGTGTTGGTATTCATTATGCCAAATTATTCCCACAAACTGTCAGTATTTAATTTCTTATGTGTCTGGATAAGGCTGACTTAATTTGATGTATCTTAATATTGAAAGGGATATAGTTATTTTTGTGTTACATGTGTGAAATTTATTGTCCATTTTTAAAGGAAAAAACTTACTTTTATTAATAATTCACAGTAGATGATATGGAAAGTGTTTTAGTTCCATAGGTTGATTAAGAAAGTGAGACTGATGTCACATCATGAGAAAAAATACTGTTCTGTAATAGACTTAACCTTTGGAGAATGCACCATTGATTATTCATTTCTATATTATGCCAAGAGTCACTCTAGGATGGAAGGTTTCGTAGAATTTGAAAGTATATGAGTTATCGTACCTCACCGTAGTGTAAACTGTAAAACTCAAGAGTCAGTGTCCCAGGTATACATTAATTCTTTTTACTTATATTTTTTATTGTTTAAAAACGTGTTTTTCATGACTTTATTTTTAGAGTAATAATACATTAGTCATGCTATAAAAATAATGGATTTTGATTAAAATTCTGTATTATAAGGAAAACTGAGGGATAAAAATACAGTTTCAAAACAAATTTATCAAATTGAGAAGAAATAAAGTATAACATTTGCAAATAATTTATGCATAATTTTTTGTGGTTTTACATGAACTAGACCTGAAGAAACTAGCAATATCAATTAAATACATTGTCTTGAATTACTATCAGAAGGGTTTTTAGAACCAGCTAACTGGATAAATATTTTTAAAATTCATTCAAGTACATAAAAATGTTAAAATCACAACTGGCAGAAACATTTTCAGCTTTACTAGTTGCAACTCTGGAAAAAAACATTCACTTCCCCAAAAGACTAAATTGAAATATCTACAAAAATAATTCTCAGAAGGATATGAGGAAAAAAGAATAAAATAAACTTGTATTATAATTAACTTGCTTGATATAACAAATATCATGAATTATAAGAAATTATACCATAAAACACACCAACACTGAGAGAGGTGATTACTTCCTTCCTCATGGCTGCTGGGATAACTTGCCCTGCTTCACCTCTTCCCTCAGTGGGCACTCCTTTTCAGTTTATTTTGCTGATACTTTTAAATTCAGGGCCTCAGTGTTTGAGTAGCTATCAGTTGTCAGTGTGTTCTCTTGGGGTTCCATGTTCTAAACACTCTCAATTTGCTAATGACTCTCACATTTACACTTCGAACCCCTAGGTCTCGCCAGATCTTCTACCGATCCACTGTTCATACAAAATCAACTATCTAATAGGAGAAACATCAAAATCAAACTCTTGATCATCCTTCACAAACCCTCTTCTCCCCTGTCATTGCTGATCTCAGTAAGAAATCTAATCGACAATTCATTCCAAAGCTCCAAAATGCTTAGAGTAATACTTAACTGATATCTCCTTCCTCTCTCTCTCACTCACTCACACACATTCATCATTTGTTGACAAAACTAAAAAAATAATCCCTGATGCTCCTTTAGGATTGGCCTCTAGCTGCCTATCTCTTGTCAGTTTTCTACCCTATTTTCTTCACTCATTCTCTTTCAGTCTAATCAACATCTTTATTGTTCTTCTAAGTTACCAGAAAACACCCAGTTTAGAGATGTTCCACTTGCTGTTTTCTAAGGCTGGGATATAATTCTTTCAGATAATTTATGATACAGCTTTTCATGTTATTCAAGTGTCTGATCTGTAAGGCAACCCCTTAGAGATGCCTTCTCTGCCTGTTCTATCCAAAATAACCTGCCTGTTGTGAGTTTCATTTTATTTAATGTTTCCAGTGTAAGTGCTGTGAAATACTGATAACTCTCTGGCATTTTATTGTATTTTGGGGGTTTTTTTTTGTCTGTTGGTTTTGTTTCTACTTCTCCTTTTAGAATGTAAGCTCTGAGAGCAGGAACTTTTTGTTTACTGCAGTTGTTCTCAATTGCCAGACCAGTGTCTAGTGCACTTAGGTGTGCCATTAATGTTTGTTGAATGAATAAATGAATGAATATTAGCAGAGAGAATGGTATAATATGAAAAAGGGATTTACTTATGAATACATAAAACTTAATACTGTGTCTCCTGTAATTGGTTGTAGGTGAAGATATATCATCATAAAAGAATTTTTATTTATTCTCTATAAATAAATTGGAACTCTTTCCACAGTTTGCATTTAATCAAACCTATAGCCGATTATTCATTGTTCTCCTACATTTCTCTTTTGCATGCTGATTTGTAAAACTTCTTTATATATGAAGGAAATAGCTTTTCACTAGTCACATATATTATAAATACATTTATCACTTTGTCTTTTGCATTTTTATTTTTATATGAGTTTCCTTTTATATGTAAAAATTAATATAGTCAGAATGCATTATTTTTTCCTTTAATGGCTTATGCTTTTTATGACTAGCTTAGAAAACCTCTCACAACCCAAAGATTATTGTTTTTTTAACCTCCATATTTTTTCTTCTTGTAAGTTTTTGGTTACTTATATTAAAGCTTTGATACATTTTATTTTATTTTTAATATAAGGAAGTAGGGCTCCTTATTTTTTCTATCTACCCTCTTTACCCCATACAGTTTCTCCCTAATTCTTTATCTTAATTTATTTTTTGTTTCTGGATTCTGGACCCTGGAACCCCTTCTATTAATATCTGCCTGTTGTACTAGAAATAAGAATAGTAACATTAAATTAAATTGAAGCTTTTAAAAAAGGTAGAGGGCTTCCCAGGTGGCACAGTGGTTAAGAATCCTCCTGCCAATGCAGGGGACATGGGTTCAAGCCCTGGCTCAGGAAGATCCAACATGCCGCCTGTGTGCCACAACTACTGAGTCTGCTCTCTAGAGCCCGCGAGCCACAACTACTGAGCCCTCATGCTACAACTGCTGAAGCCTGCATTGCCTAGAACCCGTGCTCCACAACAAGAGAACCCACCACAATGAGAAGCCCACGCACCACAACAAAGAGTAGCCCCCACTCACTGCAACTTAAGAAAGCACACACAGCAACTAAGACCCAATGCAGCCAGAAAGAAAGAATAAAAAAAAGGTAGAATTTGAAGTGGGTTACCAGAATTCATTTTAGAATGTAAAGAAAAATGGGGAAAACTGTAAAATATTGTACTTACAGCCTTCACCCTAAAAAATGAATCTAGCATTTCATATTTACAGGTAGAATGGTAGAAGACATATTGTAATACTTTTACCAGCAGAATTTATTGCTTTGTGCTGTCTTTTGAACTGTCCAAGCATGGAGTGAAAGTATTTACATATTGCTGTACAAAAAAATTTCATTTATGGATCCATGTGGATTCCAAATCTACAACCAAAATGGTGAATAATTGATTTCCTTATTTCCTAAATTTCTCCCTTCCTTGTCTTTCCATAGGTACTCACTGACGATTGTTTAGTTGATTGGAGCCTTATGTCAGTCATAAAAGTATGAGGAATGCTATTAAAGCAGTGATCCCCAACCTTGTTGGCACCGGGGACCGGTTTCTTGGAAGACAGTTTTTCCACGGACGGGGCAGGGGGTCGGGGGATGGTTCAGGCAGTAATGCGAGCGATGGGGGGCGATGGGCAGCGGCAGATGAAGCTTCGCTGGCTCTCCCACCGCTCACCTCCTGCTGTGCGGCACGGTTCCTAACAGGCTGAGGACCACTACCGGTCCGCAGCTCGGGGGTTGCGGACCCCTGTTTTAAAGGATAGGAGAGAATCCACTCAGCTCTGCAAACTGGATTGTAAATAAGATCACTGAAAACAACATCCCTAGTGACTTTATTTTGGGTGATTTGCCTTGTTTTATATTAGAATGTACTTGAAAGAAAAGGAAGCCAGAATCTCAGTAGATAATTGAATGAAGAACTGTCCAGTGAAAGGAGTTGCTTATTATGGAAAAAAGAATGTGATGTTCTGTCAGGGCTATAGAAGAAGATGATGGAACGTTGATTGGAGAAACTCAACCAGGATTATATTGATACATTTTATACTGAATGTATTCCTTTCTTTTTGATAGGAATAGAAATTTCTTCAGGTCTTCTTCATAAAATATAAAAAGATATATTAAAACATTACATTTCGTCAACTTCAGTGTGTAATTTGTATTTAGAAAGGTGTATTTGCTCATATGCCTTATTTCATTGTGGAGCAGTGCCTTCATGTGCCTTTGGGATGTTGCCTTGAAAATATCCTTATCCGTACTAATTTATTTTATTAAAAAATGATAAATCAATTGTTAATGCTTAGACATTTCCCCATGTCTGTTTCCTTGCCGATGCCTTAATTTCACCCACAGTGTTAGTAAGGAGAATTATTTCATTAATTTTGCTTTTATTATTCTCCCTCCCCTCCCCCCCTTTTTTGTTTGATGTGGGTCAACGATGTCTATGCGAGGTTTCTATTTTTAAGAGGGTTTTCAGTGTGGCTGTATCCAGTTTCTACTACAACTATCAGATCCAGTCAGAAAGACAAGCTGGGTTTGAAATATTAGAAAATGCAAATACCGCTTGCTTTAGGAATAATGTCAGAGCCAGGGGAGGCCTCAAAGACTAAGGAGCCAAGCCTTCTCGATTTTCAAATAAGGAAACTGAGGCCCAGAGGACCTCAGTCACAGAGCCAGTTCATATCAGAACCCAGACAAGAACCCAGGTCCCCTGACTCCAGCCCAGGGTCCTTACCCCTGATGATATGCTTAAAAGGAAAGGACATCCAAGTTCTCTTCTAGCCCAAATACTCTGGTCTGTAACACAACTTCTCCTTTCCTTCTTCTGCTAGAACAGACCTCAATCAATCATAGAACTCACCAGTGACCTCCTGCCCCTTGGCCAAACATGCGAGGTCTCCCTTCTGGATGGGTCACCTGCACCTACACAGCTGCTAACCTTTTCTTTAGCAGTATGAGCCCCTCCTCAGTATTTCCCTCACTTCTCATTCTGTCTCCCTTATAAAAGGAAGAAAAAAAAGAATAAACATTTATATGTTTGTAATAAATTATGTGCACATAGATGGCTGAAATTGTTTAAAACTTTATAATTACTTAGGAATTATTAATCATAAACACTGATAGTATTTCGAGATGCAGGGAAGCAGAGAAAGGGCGATTGCAAGTGACTGTAATAAGAGAAACTACACAAAATACTACACATGGTTTTACATCTTGGTTTCAATAATCCTTTTCCAATATTTTCACAGGAACTATCATTTTTTAAAATGTCAATGAGAAAAGAAAATGTCCGTCTGCTTGCTTAGTGTCACAAAACTCACCATTAATCCAATAAACAGCAGTTCTCTAGGCTGGAAAACGTATTTAAAATCTTTCGGAGGCAAATACCTTTTCATGATCATAAATCACTTTCTTTTGAACTCTATCTGAACTCAAATTAGCATAAAAATATTGAGATGAGCACTATTTTATAACTCCCATGCGTGAAGCACCTTATCTAGATATAGGAGTGCTTCTCTCACCTGATTTTTGGGTTGTGATTGGCTTGTCGTGTTACTTTTCCTGAAAGACACGTAAGAAGATTGAACTTTCTTTAGATCTTCAAACTTGTTCTCAATATTATGATAGTTCTTAAGTTTCTCAACGTTACTTTTTGTAAAATAGAATAACTGTTTGCTTAATTACTACTATTTTGAGTCAACACTTTATAATAGATTATCACATACACAGAAAATAATTAAAATTGCAACGTTTGGATTTCTGATACATTACCATAAATTAGATAGAAGCTGAAATTAGGAAAATATGTTTATTTCCACTTTATAAAGCACCAATTTATATAAAATACTAACACTGTAAAAATGTTATTCTTTGGGTTTTCAAAATTATATTAATTTATAATATATTGAGATAAATGGATTCACACCATACTGCACACATGCACACATACACACAGCCACATATATATGTAACGGCTGAACCGAAGTGACTATGATCAGTGTTGTAACAATATAAGATATTTCCTATAAAAGTAACTTATTTGTCAGCATATATACATATATATATATAATTTAAAATGTATGTGCATGGGTATGTATTAATGCACGATGTGCGTAGTATGTAGTGTATAAAAATAGATCATCATTTTGAACCACAGCTGCATTTAATGCAGTTCTTTTGTGACTTTCAGGTGAATAAAACATATTCACAAAAGTGGTATCAGGACTGGCTTAGTTGCAGAAACTTGTATTACATCACATTTTCTCTGAAACTGGAGTGAACACCAATGGCAGTCATGGTGCTTCATTCCTGAGGTTCATCTATACTTTTCTCCAGTATTAACATGTAAAGACACCTGGCTCAGCTGTTAACCTTCATCTGTTTAAGTGGGCATTACATCATCAATTTTCAAATCAAAAAAAGGCATAGCTGTTGGTGAAAATCCATGTATGTCTTTTCAGTCTCAGCTGTCAGAGTTATACATTTTGCATGAAATTTTAAACGAATCCATGTACAAAAAAACTTGTGTGGTTACCTCAGTACAAATGAGTTTGTTTTTTAAAGTAATGGTGACTAGGGATTATAGATACTTAATTAAGGAAAGCAGCTGATGTAGGCACAGTCTTTCTATTATGTTATATATGTTGACAAACTATAAGATTTATAGAATTTCTTTTGATATTTAATACTAATACTGACAGTTGTATAATATATTATGGCCATTAGAACACAAATCTAACAGTCTAAGGGCAAATGTACAGTGTTTTTTTTTTTAATGCATTGGTGACATTTAAAAATTTTTTTAGATTTTGTGTTTCTCTGTGTTTGATTTTTTTAAACATATTTATTGAAGTATAATTGCTTTACAATGGTGTGTTAATTTCTGATTTATAAAAAAGTGACTCAGCTATACATATATCCCCATATCTGTTTTTTGCAGTACGCGGGCCTCTCACTGTTGTGGTCTCTCCCATTGCGGAGCACAGGCTCCGGACGCGCAGGCTCAGCGGCCATGGCTCATGGTCCCAGCCGCTCTGCGGCGTGTGGGATCTTCCTGGACCGGGGCATGAACCCGTGTCCCCTGCATCAGCAGGCGGACTGTCAACCACTGCACAACCAGGGAAGCCCTGTTTTTCTCCTTCTGACTTAACTTCACTATGTATGACAGTCTCTAGGTCCATCCACCTCACTACAAATAATTCAATTTCATTTCTTTTTATGGCTGAGTAATATTTCCATTGTATATATGTGCCATATCTTTGTCCATTCATCTGTTGATGGACACGTAGGTAGCTTCCATGTCCTGGCTATTGTAAATAGAGCTGCAATGAACATTGTGGTACATGACTCTTTTTGAATTATGGTTTTCTTAGGGTATATGTCCAGTAGTGGGATTGCTGGGTTATATGGTAGTTCTATATTTAGTTTTTTAAGGAACCTCCATACTATTCTCCATAGTGGTTGTATCAATTTACACGACCAGCAACAGTTCAAGAGGTTTCCCTTTTCTCTACACCCACTCCAGCATTTACTGTTTGCAGCTTTCTTGATGATGGCCATTCTGACTGGTGTGAGGTGATATTTCATTGTAGTTTTGATTTGCATTTCACTAATGATTAGTGATGTTGAGCATCCTTTCATGTGTTTGTTGGCAATCTGTATGTCTTCTTTGGATAAATGTCTGTTTAGGTTGTCTGCTCATTTTTGGATTGGGTTGTTTTTTTTTTTTTGTTACTGAGCTGCATGAGCTGCTTGTAAAATTTGGAGATGAATCCTTTGTCAGTTGCTTCATTTGCAAATATTTTCTCCCATTCTGAGAGTTGTCTTTCATCTTGTTTATGTTTTCCTTTGCTGTGCAAAAGCTTTTAAGTTTCATTAGGTCCCATTTGTTTTTGTTTCCATTTCTCTTATCAGGTGGATCAAAAAGGATCTTGCTGTGATTTATGTTATAGAATGTGCTGCCTGTGTTTTCCTCTAAGAGTTTTATAGTATCTGGCCTTACATTTAGGTCTTAAATCCATTTTGAGTTTATTTTTGTGTGTGGTGTTAGGGAGTGTTCTAATTTCATTCTTTCACATGTAGCTGTCCAGTTTTCCCAGCACCATTTATTGAAGAGACTCTCTTTTCTTCGTTGTATATTCTTGCCTCCTTTATCAAAAATAAGGTGACCATATGTGTGTGAGTTTATCTCTGTTCTTTTTATTGTGTTCCATTGATCTATATTTCTGTTTTTGTGCCAGTACCCTACTGTCTTGATTACTGTAGCTGTGTAGTAGAGTCTGAAGTCTAGGAGCCTGATTCCTTCAGCTACGTTTTTCTTTCTCAAGATTGCTTTGGCTATTCAGGGTCTTCTGTGTTTCCATACAAATTGTGAAACTTTTTGTTCTAGTTCCATGAAACATGCTATTGGTAGTTTGATAGGGATTGCATTGAATCTGTAGGTTGCTTTGGGTAGTATGGTCATTTTCACAATGTTGATTCTTCCAATCCAAGAACATGGTATATCTCTCCATCTTTTTGTATCATCTTTAATTTCTTTCATCAGTGTCTTATAGTTTTGTGCATATAAGTATTTTGACTCCTTAGGTAGGTTTATTCCTGGGTATTTTATTCTTTTTGTTGCAGTGGCAAATGGAAGTGTTTCCTTAATTTCTCTTTCAGTTTTTTCATCATTAGTATATAGGAATGCAGGAGATTTCTGTGCATTAACTTTGTTTCCTGCTACATTACCAAATTCATTGATTAGCTCTAGTAGTTTTTGGGTAGCATG
Source organism: Neophocaena asiaeorientalis asiaeorientalis (assembly GCF_003031525.2). NCBI lineage: Eukaryota > Metazoa > Chordata > Mammalia > Artiodactyla > Phocoenidae > Neophocaena > Neophocaena asiaeorientalis. The sequence goes on along the minus strand of NW_020174917.1, from coordinate 2,776,018 downwards.
TTTAGGATTCTCTATGTATAGTATCATGTCATCTGCAAACAGTGACAGCTTTACTTCTGCTTTTCTGATTTGGATTCCTTTTATTTCTTTTTCTTCTCTGATTGCTGTGGCTAAAGCTTCCAAAACTATGTTGAATAATAGTGGTGAGAGTGGACACCTTGTCTGGTTCCTGATCATAGAGGAAATGTTTTCAGTTTTTCCCCATTGATGTTGACTGTGGATTTGTCATATATGGCCTTTATTATGTTGAGGTAAGTTCCCTCTATGCCTACTTTCTGGAGGTTTTTTATCATAAATGGGTGTTGAATTTTGTTGAAAGCTTTTTCTGCATCTATTGAGATGATCATATGGTTTTTCTCCTTCAATTTCTTAATATGGTGTATCACATTGATTGATTTGCTTATGTGAAGAATCCTTGCATTCCTGGAGTAAACCGCACTTGATCATGGTGTATGATCCTTTTAATCTGCTGCTGGATTCTGTTTGCTAGTATTTTGTTGAGGATTTTTGCATCTGTGTTCATTAGTGATATTGGTCTGTAGTTTTCTTTCTTTGTGACGTCTTTGTCTGGTTTCGGTATCAGGGTGATGGTGGCCTCGTAGAAGGAATTTGGGAGTGTTCCTCCCTCTGCTATATTTTGGAGGAGTTTGAGAAGGATAGGTGTTAGCTCTTCTCTAAATGTTTGATAGAATTTGCCTGTGAAGCCATCTGGTCCTGGGGTTTTGTTTGTTGGAAGATTTGTTTTTTTTGTTTGTTTGTTTTTTTGTTTTTTTTGCGGTACACGGGCCTCTCATTGTTGTGGGCTCTCCCATTGCAGAGCACAGGCTCTGGACGTGCAGGCTCAGCGGCCATGGTTCACGGGCCCAGCCACTCCGTGGCATGTGGGATCTTCCTGGACCGGGGCACGAACCCGCGTCCCCTGCATCAGCAGGCAGACGCTCAACCACTGCGCCACCAGGGAAGCCCTGTTGGAAGATTTTTTAATCACAGTCTCAATTTCAGTGCTTGTGATTGGTCTGTTTATATTTTCTGTTTTTTCCTGGTTCAGTCTTGGAAGGTTGTGCTTTTCTAAGAATTTGTCCATTTCTTCCAGGTTGTCCATTTTATTGTCATAGAGTTGCTTGTAATAGTCTCTCATGATCCTTTGTATTTCTGCAGTGTCAGTTGTTATTTCTCCTCTTTCATTTCTAATTCTGTTAATTCAAGTCTTAACCCCTTTTTTTCTGGATTAGTCTGGCTAGTGGTTTATCAATTTTGTTTATCTTCTCAAAGAACCAGCTGTTACTTTTATTGATCTTTGCTGTTGTTTCCTTCATTTCTTTTTCATTAATTTCTGATCTGATCTTTATGATTTCTTTCCTTCTGCTAACTTTGGGGTGTTTTTTGTTCTTCTTTCCC
>NW_020174917.1:2764483-2774579 GCF_003031525.2 Neophocaena asiaeorientalis asiaeorientalis | reverse complement strand
AGGTTAGGTTGTTTATTTGAGATGTTTCTTGTTTCTTGAGGTAGGATTATATTCCTGTAAACTTCCTCCTTAGAACTGCTTTTGCTGCATCCCATAGGTTTTGGGTCGTTGTGTCTCCATTGTCATTTGTTTCTAGGTATTTTTTTTATATCCTCTTTGATTTCTTCAGTGATCTCTTTGTTATTTACTAGTGTACTATTCAGCCACCATGGGTTTGTATGTTTTACAGATTTTTTCCTGTAATTGATATCTAATCTCATAGCATTGTGGTCGGAAAAGATACTTGGTATGATTTCAATTTTCTTAAATTTACCAAGGCTTGATTTGTGACCCAAGATATGATCTATCTTGGTGAATGTTCTATGAGCGCTTGAGAAGAAAGTGTATTCTGTTGTTTTTTGATGGAATGTGCTAAAAATATCAATTTAGTCCGTTTTGTTTAATGTATCATTTAAAGCTTGTGTTTTCATATTTATTTTCATTTTGGATGATTTGTCCATTGGTGAAAGTGGGGTGTTGAAGTGCCCTACTATGATTTTTTTACTGCCGATTTCCCCTTTTATGGCTGTTAGCATTTGCCTTGTGTATTGAGTGCATAAATATTTACAATTGCTATATATTCTTCTTGGATTGATCCCTTGATCATTATGTAGTGTCCTGTTTTGTGTCTTGTAATAGTCTTTATTTTAAGATCTATTTTGTTTGATATGACAGTTGCTGCTCCAGCTTTCTTTTGATCTCCATTTGCATGGAATATCTTTTTCCATCCCCTCACTTTCAGTCTGTATGTGTCCCTAGGTCTGAAGTGGGTCTCTTGTAGACAGCATATATATGGGTGTTGTTTTTGTATCCATTCAGCCAGTCTTTGTCTTTTGGTTGGGGCATTTAATTCATTTACATTTAAGATAGTTATCAATATGTATATTCCTGTTACCATTTTCTTAATTGACTTGCGCTTGTTATTTTAGATGTTTTCCTTCTGGTGTTTCCTGCCTAGAGAAGTTCCTTTAGTATTTGTTGTAAAGCTGGTTTGGTGGTGCTGAATTCTCTTAGCTTTTGCTTGTCTGTAAAGATTTTAATTTCTCCATCAAATCTGAATGAGATCCTTGCTGGGTAGAGTAATCTTGGTTGTAGGCTTTTCCCTTTCATCACTTTCAATATGTCCTGCTACTCCCTTCTGGTTTCAGAGTTTCTGCTGAAAGATTAGTTGTTAATCTTACTGGGATTCCCTTATATGTTATTTGTTGTTTTTCCCTTGCTGGTTTTAATATTTTTTCTTTGTATTTAATGTTTTTATTTTTTTTGCGGTACGTGGGCCTCTCACTGTTGTGGCCTCTCCCGTTGCGGAGCACAGGCTCCAGACGCGCAGGCTCAGTGGCCATGGCTCATGGGCCTAGCCGCTCTGCGGCGTGTGGGATCTTCCCGGACCGGGGCATGAACCCGTGTCCCCTGCATCGGCAGGCGGACTCTCAACCACTGCGCCACCAGGGAAGCCCTGTATTTAATTTTTGATTGTTTGATTAATATGCATCTTGGTGTGTTTCTCCTTGGATATATCCTTTATGGGACTCTCTGCACTTCCTGGACTTGATTGTTTCCTTTCACTTATTCGGGAAGTTTTCAACTATAATCTCTTCAGATATTTTCTCAGTCCCTTTCTTTTTCTCTTCTTCTTCTGGGACCTCTGTAATTCAAATGTTGGTGCATTTAATGTTGTCCCAGAGGTCTCTGAGACTGTCCTCAATTCCTTTCATTCTTTTCTCTTTAGTCTGCTCTGTGGTAGTTATTTCCACTATTTTATCTTCTAGGTCACTTAACTGTTCTTCTGCCTCAGTTATTCTGCTATTGATTCCTTCTGGAGAATTTTTAATTTCATTTATTGTGTTGTTCATCATTGTTTGTTTGCTCTTTAGTTCTTCTAGGTCCTTGTTAAACATTTCTTTTTTCTTTTTCTCCATTCTATTTCCAAGATTTTGTATCATCTTTACTGTCATTACTCTGAATTCTTTTTCAGGTAGACTGCCTATTTGCTCTTCATTTGTTTGGTCTGGTGGGTTTTTGCCTTGCTCCTTAATCTGCTATGTGTGTCTCTCTCTTCTCATTTTGCTTAACTTACTGTGTTTGGGGTCTCCTTTTCTCAGGATGCAGGTTCGTATTTCCTATTTTTGTGTGTGTGTGTGTGTGTGTGTGTGTGTGTGTGTGTGTGTGGTACGCGGGCCTCTCAGTGTCATGGCCTCCCCTGTTGTGGAGCACAGGCACAGGCTCCGGACGTGCAGGCTCAGCGGCCATGGCTCACAGGCCCAGCCACTCCGCGGCACGTGGGATCCTCCTGGACCGGGGCACGAACCCGTGTCCGCTGCCTTGGCAGGCGGACTTCCAACCACTTCGCCACCAGGGAAGCCCGTTCCTATTGTTTTTGGTGTCTGCCCCCAGTGGCTAAGGTTGGTTCAGTGGGTTGTGTACGCTTCCTGGTGCCTGTGTTCTGGTGGAAGAGGCTGGATCTTGTCTTTCTGGTGGGCAGGACCACATCCAGTTGTGTGTTTTTGGGTGTCTGTGACCTTATTATGATTTTAAGCAGCCTCTCTGTTAATGGATGGGGTTGTGTTCCTGTCTTGCTCGTTGTTTGGCCTAGAGTGTCCCGCACTGTAGCTTGCTGGCTGTTGAGTGGAGCTGGGTCTTAAGCGTTGAGTTGGAGATCTCTGGGGGAGCTTTCACCATTTGATATTACATGGAGCTGGGAGGTCTCTTGTGGACCAGTATTCTGAACTTTGCTCTCTCACCTCAGAGTTACAGGCCTGACACCTGGCCGGAGCACCAAGACCCTGTCAGCCCTACAGCTTTCCAGTTTCCAGGTACACATCTGAGCAAGGCTGAATAGCTTCATTTTAAATTACAGTCCAGAAGTTAAAGGAGGGGAGCCAGGCTGCAGAAGGGAGCCATGCTAACTGAACCTGTCAAGTGCGGGAACCGCAACACCAGTGGCCAGTTCCGCGAGCGGCTGCACCACGGCGGCTTCTCCGGCTACACCTGGACCTCATAGCTGCACCCATAATTTTTATTACTGATATATTTGCAAGATTTATACCTTACTATATCTTCTTTTCTCTGGTATACACACACACACACACACACACACACACAAACATAGCCATAACACATTAACACACACATTTTATTTTTCAAAATATGGTGGTCTCTTGCAAAATAGAATCATACTCTAGGCGTTAATCTGAAATTCATTTGCTTTGCCTGACAATATATACTTGATATACTTGAAATTCAGTCTAATTCTCTTGATTAAAAAGTAAATATATTAAGAAATTTATTAAATACTTGTATGTCTAAATACACACATTGTATGTATATTGTGTGTTTGTGTCTATATATATATGTGTATAAATGATTTTAGGTAAACAATTTTATACTTTGTAAAGACATATGGGATTTTCTTGTAGCAAATATTTTCCTCCTTACATTTACCCTTCTCCCATTTCTTCCTATTTTCTTGACTCCTCCCTTGGTCACCATTCCCCCTACCCCCAATCCAGATGATTATCTTTCTGTGCTATTTCTATGCACTTACAATTGCTGATTCTAGGGGAGAAGCTAAGATCTGCATTGATCATATGGGTTCTGGATAAGAGACTACCAGTGAGAGGCTCTTGCATGCTATTTGGAAGATTGAAGAGTAACAGAGGCCATTATTCTTTAGCTACAGGTGTAGAAAGACTTGTAGAAAGATATAAAATGTACAGCTGCTTCCTCCTGAGTGTTTGTGGACCACTGGCTAGGGGATTCAGGCTCATAAAGTTACTAGCAGCTTCTCTGATTGTTTAAGCCCTTTACTGCCTTTATTGTAACACTTTGTACTTGGAATCCATAGAGTGTCTTATGTTTTCAACATACACACAAACATACATACAGGAATTTCACCATTGTTAGTTTTCAAAAAATATTACCAACAAGGGTTAGATTATAGTTACTTCCCTTTATCTTATTTTTCTTATTCAGCCATTCCTCATAAAAATCCTTCAAGTCACTTGTTTAAGTTTTAATATAAGAACTACAGTGTACAGTATGGTTGTAACATAGTTACTTATGCCTGTATTGTATTAATGGGCATTTATTTTCATTTACTTTGTTAAATGATTATTCGAAATTGCATGGTAATGATCATTTTACATATATTCTTGCATCTTTGTCTTTCGACTTCTATGAATATATCCCCAGTGATGGACACATGGTATGTAGGTGTATGTGTGAGGGGTTTTTTTTTGTATTTTAATATATGTTGCAAGATACTTTCTGTAAAATATAACCTTTTAAGTGTCCACCAGCAATAAATAGAAGTGTCCATGTTACTTTATTCCCACACTCACTAATAATATTTTTCTGTTTTAACTTTTCCCAGTGTAATGGATGTGATTGATATTTCACCCTCATTTTATTTCTATGACTAATTGTGACTTTGAATACATTTTAATGATAGTTAGCAACTTGAATTGGCTATTCAGTGAATTTTCTCTATATTATCTTATTTTTCCTTTGGCATCTTTTCTTTTTGGTGAATATGTAAGCATTTTGGGTATAGTTTTAGATCTAGTCATTCATCTGCAGCTAGCATTGCAGTTTTTAAACCAAAGTATTTGTTTTTGATTTTTGTCATGTTCTGCTCTAGAAAACCATATATTATATATAAATATATATGTGTATATATATGAATGTATATATGTGTGTGTGTGTATATGTATATATATACACACACACACACGTATATAACTGCTTTTTTCTCTTCCAGCTTCGTGATTCTCATGTTGAAGATCTTCACTACCCTAGGGTTGGGTAAGTAGTCCCTTAAAGCTTTTTAATGTTTAATTTTATATTGACTTGCAGCTTGTAAATAGGTCTTTTGGAAAGTAGAAATATGATATTAGCACAGCAATAAAGTTGAAATAAGGTATGGTCTAAGGACAAGATATGCTGTTCCTAGAGTGACTATAGAAACCCACAGGTCTCAGCTATTCATATACAGAATTATGTTGCATGTGGCTGCTTGTTATTGTGAAAATATAAAAATTGCTAGTGACTGCAGAGGAGCCCACAATTCTCCTGGATGAAACATAAACCAAAATAACCTCGTACAAATGGAGTATGTGAGAGTTTCATGGGTAAAGTCAGTGAAGAGGAGAGAAATGGATACATTTCTGATTGGGGAGATTAGGGTAAGTTTTATTTCAGATTTTATTTGAAATGATATTATTTGTGTGTGTGTTACACACCCAGAGGAACAACAGTGTGGGTTTTGATGATGAGAACTCAATTGTAGTTGTTGACTACAAAAATAAGTTCGACTTTAGGTGGAGATTTCCTAATACAATATCTGTTATGCAAAATAAATTTCTCTTGCCTCCTTCTTTTCCCTGAAAACAGTATTTCACACTAAAACTACTTGTTTTTCTAGGTTTAAAATTGATGTCACCAATTACTCTGAATTTCAGATGATTTAGAAAATATTTGCTTTTAGGTATAATTCTAAACATAATCGTATTTAAAATATTACTTAAATTTTGAAGAGTATTAGTTATTGATACAATAAAAGTAGATAGCTTTTTATTTGTTTTAAAAATATATTATCAAATCATTTCAAATACAACATAAAAATAAATTTTATTAATATGTGCATTGTAAATTTGAGTGAGAAAACTGTATTTCATTGCATTTTGGCAGTTTAGGAAATAATACAGTATTTTTCAAAATATAGCCATGTAATCATTATTTTAAATAGATTATACATTTTAAATGTGATTTGGTTTTATTAATGTCAAAGACAAATATGCACAGATTTACCATGCACATATTTACATGCAGAATTAAGTTTATGATATTACTTTTGTTATTTATTTAATCCATTTTTCAATAAGATTTAATGTTAGCTTAGAATTTAGGCTAATGTTTGGAGAAAAGTTACTGGTGGAAATAGTCCTCGTATTAGCTGTGTCTACTTCAGTATTTTTTAAGGTAAAGGAAGACGTGAAGTATTTTGATGATCTGTCACTGAAATTGAAAGTGAAAATTCTGTGAATTAGTTCTGACTTAAAAAAGATTTCAAGAACTTAATTAAATTATTCCAAAGATTTCAAAGAAGAGATCGGATTCTAGGAATTCTGTTAAATTTGTGCACACTGAAACTGTGCACAGAATAATTAGAACACTATGTTTTGTTTTTATAGAAGATAATAGAGTGAAATATGCACATTAATTTGGAAGGTTGATTAGTCAAGTATATTTCATTATTAATTATTTGAACACCAAGTAGAAAAACAGACCCTGGACACAAAACTAAGGTTAACCTGAGTTTTCTGTTAATTATAACAGGTTAAAAACTTAAAAAGAAAATAACTTTTTGTCAGTGCTATGAGAAAAGATATAAATTTCATATATTTATAATAAAACATTTCACTTGACTATGTCACCTTACGGGTTTGCTGCTATTTTTCCGTCTTAACATACAGAAAATTATGTATTACTCTTTACTTTTATATATTCACTATTAGTTTCTAAATTTATGTAACTGCATTAATGATAGGATTAGCATTTGACTAATTAATGTGTTTTAAAGTATTTTATTTAACAGAAATTTGTATAGTTAATGAAGACCTACTGAAGAAAATGAGATTTTTTCCTCTAGTGATACTTCCTTTCAGTTATAGCCCTATTTTTTACTTATTATGTAAAAACAAGAAACAAAAAACTATAAAAATCTTTACCAGTGTAACAAAGTTCATACTTATCAGCAACAGAAATTATTGTAGCCTAGTCAAGCAGAAGATAAATGTATTAAAGGTTATGAGATAAAGTGGAGAACCCTTTGGAAGTATAGGAAATTAGGTTTATAGAATGCATAGCCAGAAACTATGTACAAATAATTCCATGGCTGCCTTCTGTTAAGATCATACAGAACCAGCTTTATCATGGCTGTGCATGGGGCATGTCTCCCTCTTCTTCCTCTGCAAGTGAATATCTCTGTAACTCCCTCTCCCTCAGTTGATGCTATAGATAACAGCTCTTTCTTCATGCCACTCCCCTTCAGACTGAAATCTCTAGTGTAGGTTTCTGATTGGCTGACACAGGTCACATGCCTGTGCCATAAGTGCACAGCATTCTGCAAAAGCAAATGTGTAGCTTCTGTCTTAAAGTGAGACTCACAAGTTGGAAAATGTAAATACGTAAAGGATATTCAGATGGTGAAAGAATGAAAAACATCCACTAACAACGCAAAAGTAAAATCCCAGCCTTAAGAAGGTAACCTGTAATATTTTATTCTATGTATTATATGTGAACTAGCAGACTAGACATTTAGCCAGATTCTTCATTTTTCTGGAAATATTACTTGAGCTTGTAAAGTCATGAAAATAGAATACTCATGGCAAATGCAGACTGACACAACCATTCAAAACATAGTAAAAACATACTGAACTCCTTTTTGTCGTTCATGTTATTTAGTATAAAAATATTGTTATAAAAAGGCACTAAAATATTTTTCTTATTTATTTGGCATAATTGTAGTTTACCATAATACGTATGTGGGTGAAACCTGGATTAAATTGGCCTGTACTCCCAATCTGGTTGTGCCATTTACTAGCCCTGTGACTTTGGACAAGTTAGTAAACTAATCTGAGGCTCAGTTCTTGAGGTGAGAATTGAAGGAGGAGATGGGGGCAGCAGTGTTAACAGAAGGAAGAGACTTTCAGGAAACCATAAGCATAAGGGCAAATGTGCTGAGTTAGGAAAGAACCTATTGTGTTTGAACAGCGTAAGAAGGATGGCAGGGTACACTGATTAAGAAAGACGAAAATTTGGAAAAGTAACTTGTAGTTGAGACTTTATTCCAGGTGCAAAGAGAAGATTCTGGGGGATTAACACACAGGAGTGACATGACTGGACTTATATTTTTTAAAATATCCTCAGGGGCTTCCCTGGTGGCACAGTGGTTGAGAGTCCACCTGCTGATGCAGGGGACACGGGTTCGTGCCCCGGTCCAGGAGGATCCCACGTCCGCAGAGCGGCTGGGCCCGTGAGCCATGGCCTCTGAGCCTGTGCGTCCGGAGCCTGTGCTCCACAGCGGGAGAGGCCACAGCAGTGAGAGGCCCGCGTACTGCAAAAAGAAAAATATATATATATCCTCAGGCTACAGTGTAGAGATGGGTTATAGGATATGCAGAAATGAATGAAGACCGTTCAGAGAGGCATTGTTACCGTCTTATATGAAGGACGGCTTGGATTAGCATGGTAGGGAATATGGATTTGAGATAAATCTACTTTTGAAATCTTATAATAGTTTGTTGAACATCTAGTCTGTGTCAGTCTTGTGACTAAAACAATGGTTTCTTTTGGAGATTGTGATGGACGTAGTGATGGGCCCCACAGACTCTGTCCACCTTCCGTAAAGAAAGACGTGTTGCACCAGCTGTGGAGGGTGCTGTCAGCAGATGGCCTTCAGCTTTATCCTCTTCACGGGTTGTTTCAAGTGCAAAGAGCCACCTCCTCCAAGGTCACACTCTTAGGGATGGTCCACATTCAGTGACGGATCAAGTCAGTTATAAAGTCTTGTATTCCCGTGGTTTGGGTTGAGAATGTCAGGCCTGCATTATAGCTGCACTTCTCTCTTTGCTCAGTCCTCCACAGATGATGGATGATCTCAGTGGCACCCCCTGATAAACATCCTGGATGCTAAATCCTGTCTCACAGTCTGTTCTAGAAAACCCAAACTGTGACAAATAGTATGGAAGTCAGAGATAATGAAAGAAAGAAGTAATGGGGGATGATTTATAGATGTTTTACTTACTCTATTTTATAGGTTCCTATGACATTTCTGAAATGAGGAAGATTGGGGGAAAATATAGGTTAGATTTTAACTCAACTACTGTTTTACAGATGTTGAACTTGAGTTTGCCTGTGTGACACATTAGTATGAAAACTATTTGGTAGCAGATTCTATGAGTTTACATCTCAGGAGATATATTACAATGGGTTATGCATGTGGGAAGGTCCAGAATTTGGATAGTATTTGTAATGATGGAATAGATGGGATAACCCAGGAAGTGTGTGCAGGTAAAGATGAGAAGGACAAAGAATAAACCTTACATCAAACTGAAGTTTAAATGTTGAGAAGTACTTCTGGTATCAGCTTAGATATGAAAAGAGCTTTAGAAATTCTATCTAAATTCTATCCCTACATCAAGGGATATTTCTATCCATAGGGATATTTCTATCCCTACATCAAGAAAAGGCTGGACAAACAGGAAAAAGCAACTTTTAGGGGGTTTATAAGAGAACTTAGGTTGCAGGGAAAACCTTCACTCTAAAATCCAGGAGAAAAGTACATTTAGAGAGAGACATACAGCAACTGCTTACATGAATGAATTGCTGGAGGCTGACTGTGGATTAGAGTGGTAGTGAGAAACTCCTAGGGGCCCTCATGGACTTTTCCTCCAGGGACCCCCAGATTCTTGTGGTGTTCACCCCCAAGAAAGATCCCCTCATTACTCTGGACCTGGGAGGGAAAGACTAACTATTGTGAAACATACCTAGAAATTTCTCTGGAACAAGGTGCTGCTCTATAGAGAGAAAAGATTTTGCCAGAGCACAATTCTGAAGTTTTATATCAGCCAGGAGTACAGGAATTCCATCCCACTCAAACCCCCTCCAGCCTTCCTCTCTAACCTAAAAGAAAAAGAAGAAGAAAAAAAAAAAAACCTAGTCAAAACGGGGCATGGACTTAAGGAAATGGACTGGGAAAGAGGTAGACAGGAAAGGAAGCGTGAGGCAGAAGGAAGTAAAACCTGTGTAAGCAAGGGAAGGGTCAGACCCTTGTTAAGGCCACAGGTCAAGACATAGAACCAGCAAGGTCTGGGCAAGTCTGGAGGATTCTAATTGGAAAAGTATAGACCCCCACCCTACCCACCACATTATATAACCATGTCAAGGTAGCTCCAGTATAACTGCATTTCAGCTAAAAGACCTGCAAGGCACAACTCCCCCTGACCATCAGTTTATAGAGAAGTCCATCAACTTACAAAAAAAAAAAAAAAAAAAA